>NC_043984.1:32760514-33000514 GCF_902150065.1 Myripristis murdjan
AACGCTTCCAGCAAAAAATGCTAATTCACGTCCTACAGCACATAACCTTAAGTCCCACCTCCTCCACACAAAAGTCAGCGTGCAAGTAAACTTCGTCCTGCCTGTTCCAGTCCGACAGCACCAGAGGAAGTGTAGGGAGATTATCTTCTCTCTTTGCCCCTCTCCTCCGCAGAGAGGTCGGAGGTCAGATACAGAGCAGCACCTCCAGCTGCTCTGTATATCTCTGTATGTATTAGGGATTGAGCGTCTTGCCTGAGGGCTCTTGAGCAGGGCAGATAACGTGACCACACAGATCTGAGCTGAATAACAGATTCTCTAACAACGCCAACACTCGACCACTGCAATGATCATAATTTAATTTAAAATGACTGTATGCCTTCTATGAATGTTTCTTATTCTGTTTATTTCTGGTCTACTTGTTGTTCTGTATGGTTTTGTAACTTCCACTGCTCTACTTATTTTGGTTGTTCTTATTGTGATATTGTGTCATTTGCTTTTACCTTTTATTCTTTTACTTTTTATTCTTCTATTGTAACTGTTGCACTTTGAGATCATTTATTTGATGTAAAGTGCATTATAAATTAAATTTATTATTATCATTATTATTATTATTATTATTACTTGTTTTTTTTAGTATAATTGTTTTTAACTAGGGATGTACAATATTGGATTTTTTTTTTTTTGCTCATATCCAATATGACAATATTTTCCAACTCTTTAGGCCAATTCCCAAAACCAATATGCATATATCTTATTCCTCCTAATTGCAGAGAACATCAAGTCTCTTCTGCATATTATTATGCCTACTCTTATTTGGTTTGTTGAAACAAAGTACAATGCTGTTCAAAATGTATAAATTCACTGGGCAAAATAAGAAAACTACTTCAACCTATTGTAGGTCATGTTGTCATGGTCGCATGCCACATTTATTTTTATATAACACTTTCTGTTGAAGAAAACTGTAAGATTCATCCTACTGAAACAGACTGGATGATGCTCTCCCTGCAGACAATCCTGACAACAGCCACAATGAGGGCAAATTTGACCTATTTCACATATCAGCGTGTCATGTCAGCAGAAATTTATATTTCGGGCTGATGCCGACATTTTATTTTGAAGCTGATATCAGCTGGTACAGCAGACATGCTGATATTATCATGCATTACATACCATGCATATCATGCACGATTTGTTTTACATTATTTTATTTATTTTATATTTTTATTCTTGGCTCTTCACTGTATGCATCTTGTTCTTAGATTTTTTTCAATTTTTATCATGTCTCCTTGTAGTTTTATCTCTTACCTTAACACCACTGTAAATGAGGATTCCTCCTCAGTGGTTCTTCTGAGGTGAAATAAAGGCTGATTGTTGGACTGAACTAGCAGAGCTTCAGTGTTTTTCTCCAAGACCTCTCACCGCGGTGTCTGAGTCCAGCCGAGCTCATCCAGTTGATGAACTCAGACAGTGTCTCCAACCACCAGGCCACCCTGCTGTCCTATACTGGCCAAAGCCGAGCAACAGGGCACAGCTCATTGGTGAAAACTGCTGATAATGGGATGGGACGATGTGGGTTTGCTGTGCAGACGGTTGGCAGGATCCTCGGCCCACAACGAGAGGTTAGGAGGCATAAACAGCTCCCCCACCAACACCATATGCCTGGTTCAACCACAAGAGCCTCCTTGCTTCCCCCTCTCTTGCTTACCCTCCATTTACCCTCTGTACATCCAACCAAGTCCTCTATACTACCCCAGCCTGGGAATAAATAGTCCTGGATCCAATTTCACAATGTAATCAAAACACAAGGCTTTGTGGGAGCGCTCAGGGAGGGGAGCCTGGCAGAATGGTAACTTGGACAGGGAGGAGAATCAAGGCAGGGGGATCAGGCGCTAGTTTATGTAACCAAGGTCAGCTGGAGAGAAAACACAATAATCCTTGGCTAAGGCAAAAACAGTAAGAGCACAAGGGAGGAGGGCTGACCAAGGAAAGGGAAATATGAAAACAAACACATAAAAGCCACGGCAGGGAGGGTTCTTGACTCCTTTTGCGTGGCCAGAGCTTCTGCTTTGGCGTGGGGAGGAGTAATTGGGAGCAGCCGCTGACACTTAAAATAGCTGCTGAGTGTGGTGGGATGCGGTTTGTGGGGAAGTGGACTTGTCACCGCAAGGGGAGGAAACTCGAATCCCAGGCGATGAGCTATTGTGTGATTCAGGCGAACTGAGGGAAACAGCTCGAAAGCCGGAACAATCGCTCCCTTGACACATTTGGCGATTTTAGCAAACAACAGAGGCGATGGTCAAAATATCAATTAACCATGATTTTGTGAAACAAGCTCTTAAGTGAGGCTTTTGTCATACATTATTTTTTTTGTACAAGGACTGGGACAAATAGGGAGTAATTTAGTGTCTTACCTGGGGAAATCTAGTGCTCTCTGTCGAAGTGTTACATGGCCCCCATGAGGATTTGTCCAAACCTGGAAGGAGAGATGCAGTTAGATCCAGAAAATCCAGCGAGAACCCATTTTTACAGTTTTCTCTCCTGAGGGCCAAAATCTTGACATGAACTACAACACAACTGGTCTTCGAGGAACCATAACGTGGAAATGGATAATGATAGCAGGAGCCAAATCCTGAAAAAAAAAAAAGGCTCCCCTACAAAGTGAGCTTAACCCATTTGCCACGCCTGCCATGTCTTCTTAAGGCATGCTATGCAGGTGAGGGCCTCCATGCCTTGTACAAGGCAGCCATTGTTCAACACAACAACAAAGAGCTTGCTGAACACGGCCGGGTAAAACCAGCCGCAAAAGTCACCTTTTAAAAAGGCGGATAAATGGCTGCTGCAGAGAAGAGAGCACTGGCACAACATGAAGCATGACCCCTCTGTTGCACTTTCATGACATATACCCAAAGCCAAAACCAGAGACCACAGCTTGAAAAGTAATGACATAGTTTTTTTTTAATTTTTAAGCATCTCTTCATAACTGTGTCTTGGTCCGGTCAACCAGTGAAAAAATAAAAATTAGTCTAGACTTAAAAAATGCTCACATCTCCAATCTGATGAAGCTTTACTGTTCAAGCTGCATGGGCTTCATTTCAAAAAGCAGTCAACACATAAAATGCGCCCATGAATAATTTTGTGGATAATGCAGAAGTAAACTTTTCAGCCCTTGCAGCACTAGTAAATTTTAATTTTATGCCTGTCCTTCACGCTGGGTGTCCTAGAGCTGTAAAAGCAGCATCGTTGCCTTCACCGCAGGAGATTCAAATGACGGTCATTGTCTAGGAATGCTGCCTTAACTTGGTTGAAGCTTGGTCAAAACCTGGAGTTTCTCCAACCCACCCCTGAAGGTTGTGAAAAAAAAAATAATAAAATAGGGTACTATATGTTCTGCCTTGAGGCCTCACCGATGCATCTGCTGTCTCTTGTATTTTCCCACTGCTATACAGCTGCTTTAAGACAGCAGGAAACTCTATAGCCCTCTGCCAACTCCTCCAACAGCTCCTCTGGGCTGGATCCGTCCAGTCTCGTCATGTGCTGACTCCCTCAGGTGAGATGACGCCTCAGACTCAAGAAACTAACCTGATTCGTTCACTCATATAATGTTTCCATTTGTCTGTGGCCCAGACTGTCACAGCAAGGCCCGGAGCTAATCCGCATGAACACAAATGGAGAGCTGAAGACAAAGTGCACAGAGGAGTTGGAGCTGTGAACTGACAGCGCCGGGCTGATAGGACTGATGTGACGGGAGCAGGAAGGATTGCGGTCTTTGCTGTCTTGTTTGTTCCATCTCTGTGTTTCCTATTCGAGGATTAAGATTGGCCTGTATCACACAATGGTTCATCAGGTTGAGCAAACAGGCTGCGGACGAGTTATCAGAGAGACTGAGGCACATTAGCTGTTACATGTTGCCTTCCTAACCAGAGAGAGTGAAGCTGTGAGCCCCAAGTCGAAGGCCAAATGAAGAAACCTTATGTAAGAGTTCACTCACAGAAAAGCAACAGCCAAGCAGACACTGTCAAGTTAAGAGAGCGACTTGAATCCGGATGCATTTTACACTTAATGGCTCCCTTTGCGGCCATGAAATGGACTGCTGATTTAAGCCAGGCTTCCCATTGTTAGGAAATGTACAGTGACTCAACTGGTGACACGGCCTGCTCACTCACCCTTGCCAAACCTGGTGGGTCACCGGCCAAAACAGGCGGGCATACATCCCCCTCACATAGTCTATGCAAGGGAAGGGGGGGGGGCATCACACCCACGAGTCCTCTCAAACATGCCCACTGCCGCACATAAACAAGGACCTTTTTTGACAGTGCCGAGAGGGCCCAACTCAACTTACATCAGATCAGATTAACGTGGAAAAGAAAATATCACTGCCATGCCACACAGGGAGGCAGAGGAGCATATTTTCTGTAAACAGGGGAGGAAAAACAGCACGTCCTTCAAAGCGACTAAAAATGTCACAAAAGAAACTCTTGTGAGAAAAACACAACTTCAAAGAGACAACAGCATTTCCAGGCATAATAAACTACTGGAATGAGCGTGAGCGTTCACCCTTGACTTGGCACATTGGCAGGTTTTGGTACATAACACAGCACCATGATGCTTTCGTAGCTGGTCTCTCAACTGTGTCCATTAAAAAAGGAGCTGGAACAAATACATTTCCCAAACCCATCAAAAAACCTGGCTCCTCATAGGAGGAAATGACAGAACGTCACCAAAACCAATAGTGCCACCATTCCTGAGGTTGTTAAGCTGTCGGTCTTAAAACTCCCATTGACAGTGTGCCGTTGGCCCAGCCAGCTCTGTAATTAAATACCAAAGATTTCTGCTTTTTCCCCTTCTATCCCCTGGAGAATATATACAGAGACTAAAATACTCCAAAAAGCATCCTGTTCAAAAGGCTTTGCGCTCTCGGGCTGCTCGGAAAAGACGCTGATGCCATCCTGCTTCCTTCCACAACCAACAACTTGTTATTGCATCTCAGATGAACAAAAGGTTATATCAACGCAGTCGCAGCCCACCGCAAAACAACAAGGCAGCTTTGGGGCCTCAGTTTCAAACTGAAACTGAAATAGTGCTGTGGGTGAGCTGAGGAGACGTGAACATTCAGTTCTCCTATGTGGCATCCAGATATGGGAAACTCTCCTTGGAAGCTCTCTGCAACAATGTGACACACAGACAGGGATTACTCATGTAGCTATACAATGAACTGAGAGCGAGACTGGGGCCTCTCTAACCCTTAATGAGATAAGGGATGAATGCTTTGCAATGACAGCTCGTTCATTAAGTCTAATTGTGTTCTCAGACAGAACAGGGCCGATTCATTCAGCAGCAGTAATGGCATGCAAAAGGATAAGCCCGTCATCTTAATCTGACAGCAACACATGGCGTGTGTGCGGTGTGTGTGCAAATTCTCAGAGGCACATTAGCCAAGTTTGATTTTTAGCAAGTGGGCGACGTTAAAGCGCAATATGTAACTTGGATTCTCCCGGCCACGCGTGCGCTCACACACAGAGGTTGGCAAGGTTATCAGCTATGCCTCATCTGCCTACTTTCATTACCAATGCTTTTTTAACTCTCAGTGCAAGGGGTCACACTCCCTCTGGCCATGCCCCCCCACCACACACACACACACCTCCTCACTGCCTCATAGTTTCACCCTCCAACCCCCCCGCCTCAGGCTCAATAGTCTGGTCTGTCCCTGCCACGCCTGTCAGGCACTTTCACACATCTGCGGAGATCACATAAAGTTAAAAACTACAACAGCGCTCAGAGTCCGACTCAAACTGATTTAGAGGCGGTGGCGAGAGGGAAACAGAGAAGGGGCTGTTTGTGTGGGCTGCCACCAAGAAAAAAAAAAAAAAAAAAAATCTGGTCATTGAAGACAATGATTCCAGTCATGCTCACATCAGCGACTGCAGCCAGACAAGCTCTCCAAGTGCAGCATCAGTTGCTGAGTTGTGGAAATTCCTCGAGTGTCTTACAAGGCAGCAACCGGGATGAGTCGGAGCTTGTGATTCCACTGGAGACAGATAAACTGATAATAAACTGGATATACAACAGCAGAGGCTCTGGGGCAATCAATAAGGACACCCCCCCACCACCACCACCACCCCGTTTCAGTGTGACGCCCCTGTAATCTCATCCAGTTGTCAGTCTGCGCAGGCCGGGCTCTATTCCACGAAATCAGGCCGGATCCCTTCGACTCAGCAGTACTGTCAATGCCAATTATTTGTTACAACACAGCTTACATCAAAAGGACATGAAATAATTGCCTTGTCTTTTTCCATTTTTTGTTGTGTTACAGTAACATGATCTGATTTTTTTTTTTTTTTTTCAAACACCTGTCACCAGTTTTGAATCCTGCACTGAAGAGTTATAATTTGAGGGGATTTTTTTTGTTTGTTAGTGCATAGTGAACTGACGCAGAGTTTATACCGTTAAAACTGATTTTCTTCGCTTCGTGTACTGGTTCACAACTTGAGGACAGATGGTTTTGCACCATAAATAACTTGAATAATATGAAGTGCATTTGTTAAACAAACTGTATAGGTCAGCCTATTGACAAAATAAACCCACTGTAATGCAAAAAGATCACAGTTTGCATCATGCAAAGAAAAATTAATTTTGTCATGATTGATTTACAACATTTGCTCAACAGTAGTAAGATAGTGTCCAGTTCATACATTTAACGTTTCTGACTCAGGAAGATGCAGACGTCCCACTACAATGCAAGGCGGCTTAATTTTAACTTCTTTTGAATTAAAGCGAGAATATCAGATCATGTAACCAGTAATGTATTAAATAAAATTTAATTAAGAGCCAAGCGTAGCAGTCCACCCACATATATTCAGGGGAAATGTTGAGTTTAATCTCGACTAGCAGAGCCCTGTGCTTTGGTGAAATCCTTTAATTTCAGAGGAACTCGTGGAATTGGAACAAACTTGAAGCCAAAGGTCTTACTCAGCTATGATTACTGATTTCATTACAAAGTTCAATGAAAAGGAAAAAGAAGATGTTCCAATTTTCCACTTGATTTAACAAACACCAACAGAAGGAGCGGATACTCATGGGAAGATTATGGCCCACTTTCGGCGAGAGGATTGCTCATTTCTTTAGCCATCCATAGTTGTAATCTGCTTTTCCCGTCAAACAAGATCAGTTCAGGAGCTGCTCATTTCAGGAGCTGCTAAGCCAGTCTATGAAAAACACTTTTAAGCTAAGACAGCTTGCTAAAGTCAGATCCAGCATGATAACAGGAAACACCACTAACCTGATGACTTCCACCACTCGAAGCTTAGCGATTTCTGCATCAAATCAAATTCCAGGACAAGACATGAATGGCAAGCATTCAAGAATCAAATGTGCTGACAGGGATCAGTGTTTGTACGGGCCAGCTGCAACACTAAAGAGCACGAGACCTAAATTAGACCACAGCCTTTCGATTGCCTCCTACTATGTGGGACATACGGTTTGTATGAGTGCCATTGTAATCAATTTGTTGTGGGTAATCAATAGGCAGCAGATTGAGCGTCTGCAATCGATAAGGGAGCGGGAAGGGGAAGGTCAATATAGTCCGGTGACGTCCACTCTATGCTATGTATCAAGCAGCCCACCATGAACATCTATGCATGTCACTGGTGGTCCTTTTCGAATGTCAAGGGTGAACCTGGAAATTTGCTTAACCTGGGACTTTCTAGAATCCATGAAGTTCAGGTTCTGCCTTTTGTTTCCTTTTTTCACAACATGGAGAACCAACCATAAAGAGTAGGAGTGTTACTTTATTTTTCCCCACTGTCAGGCTCTGGCCTGGACTACTCTAACAACTGATCTATAATATTTTTTATAGATCTATAATATTACGATAAAAACAGATCAGTGTTTTCAACAGCCGAGTCAATATCTGGCTGACTTGGGGGCATAACTACCATTGAGGACACTGACATCATGTCCTCTAAGCCTTTGTTTTATTTTAAGATACATATATATCTTGAAATGTTAAAGTGACAAATCGCTAACACTACTTAGTTGTCACTGCATGTCGTGTCCTTGTATTCACTCTGTGAGGGCGAGAGGGCTGTAACCTACATACAGGCAACAACTAGTATAAGATCAGCTCTGTGTTTGAATACAAGTTGCACTCTCAAAGCACACATGGCTGCCTCTTTCAGTATGGTAGTATGGATGATACACATATCCTCTGGGATAATTTAAGAATACAGAATGGAAAAAATAAGCGGGGATGCTCCAGTTATATAGCCTACATCTTGAAGCAAGACTGGTCAGTTCCATGAATGACAGACCTGGCTGTAGCCTTCCATAGACTGTATTTCACCTCACCTAAACACTAAAAACAAGTAACCTCTAGTTACAGCACAGGAACAGAATAGAAACAGCAACTGCATTCAAGATCTGAGCTCACAAACTATTAACTGATGTGCTTGCAAAACGTGGCATGTCCAAACTTTTGCGCACAGAATCAATTTGCTCTTCTTCTGACATTTTCATGCCCCCATTAGTACAACTTGCAGTTTGCACTGCTTTGCTGTTTGTTTTTCGCTGGCTGCTTTGTGCTGTCATCCTCTGATAGCACATATGGAAGTGTTGCCAAGTCACAGCTTGGACCAATCAAGGCGACGGCCCTGTTTGCCTCTCCTAAAAGTTCCTGGAACTCAGATTTTATTATCACCTCCCAAACAGGGATTAAACTGCTTCCAGCAACTTAACCTGGAGCCATGTCCTTCTTAAGGCCCAAAACGGCCATGTGTGAGTACGGTGTGATATCGCTTAACTCTGGGATAGGATTTAAAAGAACATTTATTAGCATTAGATTCTAAATATCATAAGAGGCCAAAAATCAATTCTTATATTTTGAGAATGTCGCTAATGTTATATATTATTAAATGGTGCAAAAAAAAATCCAGAAAAAGTGTTCTGCCAAGGTCTTGACACTCTAATCTGAATTTATGCTGAATTTTGGAAGAAAAGAACCACAACCAGAGGCTGGTTTTCTTAGAGGCAGAGAGCTTTCAGCAGGTTCCCATCACGAGGACAAATGAAACATGAGCTGATATTTGTCACTGAAATGAAAGCATTTTAATTGTAACACATTCCCCTGATATCTGCCACATTTTTTGGCACAACAAATGTGTTTTTTTTTATTATTATTTATTTATTTAGTAACTCATTGCTTAACATATTTTAGGTTAACCCCCAGTTAACAGGGACTGTGTTCACCCTGTGTGCCTGGATGGTGGGAGTGTGTGTGTTTTTGGTACAAGCACATTAGTGGCATATGGAGGTCCTGACACCATGTTTCTGCTACCAGAATTCACTCCAGCTGGATCCCATCAGGACATCTGCGCTCAACACATCCACTTCACAGCACACATGCACTGTGCATGTGTGTGTATGTGGGCATGCACATGTGAGTGAGACCAGGAACTGCAAGACTGTCCAAAAAATACAAACAATATAATGTGTTGAATGAAGCCTGTGAACTATGAAAAGCTGAAGGCTGACTTGAATATGTAAAAATTAAACGGACATGCACTTGAAATCTCTTTATTCCAGTTTGGGAAAAAAATACAGTGTGGCTCACACTTTAACACTTTAAGCTGCTCTGAATATCACAATATCTAATCCTTTCCATCCAGCTTGTAGAAATGTTAGTTGTTAGGCTGAATGTTAGCCTATTACTAATCAAATGCGGTGTTGAAACCTACATGCCTTACATTACAAATAATGCGTTCACTGGAATTTCATATAAAAAACTTAATGTTCAAGGGAAAAGTTTTGGTATAAAATCATTACAACCCTAAAAAACATGAAGAAAAACAAGAGTGCAGCAGGAAGACAATGAGCTATGCTTGTAAAGCCTGAAATCCATCCAAGGTAAAAGTGAAAACAAGACACAAACAAGTTTCAGTCAAATTAAGCTGGTTGAGTGGAAACAATGCCTCATGTCCTCCTGCAGAACATCTCAATAATAATGTCAACGGGGAGGAGGGGGAGTTTAACTGTTTAACAGCTCCCCTCACAAAACATCACTGCTGGGTGCTTCATGAGGAAAATACCAACTTTTTAAAGAAAATCTCTGCTCTGCGTCTTTGTGTGCATTCAGAAAAACAAAATGAAGTGAAGCCAGTTTAGGCTCCAAACTTTTTACAGACATAAAAATAGAGCGGATAGGACCCATGTTGTGACCCCGGACAGCCTGCTGAGGCCCTGTCGTCTGAAACGGCCCCCGGGGGGTCAGTTTCATCGACAGGAGCCTTGGACGCCTGCAGACCACAGGACTTGGGCTGTGTTGACGTTTTGATGGAAGGAATGTTAATGGCCGATGGCTTGAGATAGTCCTGACTGTCTGCCAACAGGACAGCACAGGAGGACGAGAACAATAAGGAGGAGGAGGAGGAGGTGAAGATGTAGGCGGGGAGCAGCCACCACTGTGTGAATGGATCTTAAGCAAACTTGAAATGTCCAAAAAAAAGATAAAATATGCAAATCGGGTGCATTTCCATCGGGTGGGTTGTGGCTGTGCTCCTGAAAATCACAGGGATACATCAGGAAACACATCCACAACGAAACAGGGCGTGGCTCGGCAGATTTTTAGGGGGAGGGGCAGCGCTGCGTGTGCAAAAGACGTTACTGGACTGAGGCAGCCACGGCTCCCTGAGACGACTGGTCATTTGATTTGCACCAAACAGATTTTAATAAATGAGATTACAACCCCAGGAGCAGACTGGAAGACTGTATTTTTTCCTCAGTTTTGGTCAGATCCTCTGTGTTTAATGCTAATTTGTCAAAACTGTGAGGAAAAAAAGTTACATACACAAGCTCTAAAGCAAGTATTAGCTTCACTAAAGATCCCGACACAGCAAAATGCAACGCCTGCAGTGACCATATTTAATGCAAAGGAGGATTCAGGAAAAAAATACAGTAACCTTTTTGGGTCAGGGGACTGGCTAGCTGGGTGACGGCTCGCTTCAGAATGCAGGTAGAGGAGCCAAACATGGCTGAGGGAGGCGAAAGCAAAGGCAAGGAGGACAAGACATGGAGCCTCAGGCAGAGCGAAGGTAAATCCAGCGAGCAGCCTAACATGGACCGCTGGGGAGCTGTGGAACTACGACCAATACATGTTGGTCCACAGGTTGACCAATTACATTACTGTTAAATTGGGTTAATAACTGATACAGAGTCTTAGAGTCAGATCTCAGCCCCATGTGTCTCAACGCAGATACAGTGGTGGAAAAACCCCATGCATTTGTGAAATATTGCATTAAGAATCACTCTTAGGTCTTCAAGTGCAATTTCTTTTAGTACAGTCACAGCCAAAATACTAAACAAATCCTAAAAAAAGCCATTAAAAACTTAAAATTGATAGGTTCCATAAAAATACATAAGAAATTTTGAGTATTGGGTCATTTTGGTACCAGTGATGAGGGTCGTTCTTTTTATTAAAAGACACAATTTTTGTTGCCAAGCTTGGTGTCTATATAAAGCCAGAACATCTGAAAGTTCTTCAGACACAAAAATGGCTAAAACAAAACAAAACGCCTGAGGATAAAGATTCAACTGTCAAGAATTTAATTTTGTTAGTTTTTCTTGTAAATAAACAAAAAAATATAATTTGTATTTGTTTGTATCTGTCTAATGCAGCCACACCTTTTGAAACACAAAAAAGATTTTTCCACAAATATTTCATGATAATATTTGAGATTGTGAGATTGTGTAAAATTTTAAGGGTGTCCAAAAACTTTTTTCCACCACTGTACAGCCTGGGAACATGTAAACATATACTGTTCTAGTCTGCGTGATGTAAATCGTTTCATCTGTTTCCACGGTGACCGGCATTTAGAATAACTACACAGAAATAGCCTGTCTTCTTGCCGATGGTCTAGGTTGCTTGTGTAAGTCAGTATTAAATCGAGACTGTTTAATAACCAGTTAAAAACTCCTTAAGTAAAACAGTTGTGCAATTAAAATGTGGTCAAACTTAACAAGTTCATTTTTAAAAGAGAACAGCAGGAAACTTGGTTCATGCTTCCCTCAGATGAGAACGCAAAGGCCGACATGGAGCACGTTCGCTGGTCGAAAGGACCGAAATGACGCCGGCAGCCGACGAGATGATGCACACGCACCTCCTGTGACGACTGGCTGAGCGGAGAGGCGGGAAGGGTGTGCGGGCAGGGAGGCAGGAATGAAGTGAAGGACTCCTGCCAGAGAGGTGTTTACTTTGGAAGGAAGGAAGGAAGAGCGAGAGCCGCACGAGGAGCATGAATGCCCGCGACTGTCCGCGGGAAGCACGAACCGAGCGTCAGACCGCTGCACTTCCTGACGTACGAGTGCACGCCGCACAAGTCGGAACAATACGGGGAAGGGCAGCTGCTCAAATGCGAGGCAATAAAGATAAGAAAGGAGACAACAATTGCTTTTTGTCGGCTTCAAGTACACTATTATCGCAACCGGGTCTAATCTATTATAATGCTCCGGTTTATTGCCAATCGCCATCACCGTTTTGAGGCAATTTGCAAAGTGGAACAGCAAGACAACATTTCACACCCATTTAGCAACTGGAGGCAGCTTAAAACACTTTGGTGTGACAAACAGGACAATACCCCTGTGTGGAGAACAGAGGGAGTCTTCACACACACACACACACACACACACACACACACACCCTATTAAGACTCAGGGAAAAACTACAAATATCAGTATTGCACCAGTGTTGAAATTGGGTTAAGTGAGAGGGGGTGGAACAGAGAAAACACACATACACACACACACACACACACACACCACCCCCCTCAGAGTCCTCCACAGGCCTGCAAACAGAGGCCTAGTTCATTTCCAGCCAGATTAAAGCTTCTGAGGTGAAGCGGGTGGAAAAGATTATTCTTGGTAAGCAAGAAAAAACCCCCTTAAGATCTCCATTAATAACATGAATAGAGAGTTATTTATGAAGGCTGCCTGTGGGCTTGCTGCGACGCACAGAGACGCCTAGTATGTTGTAAGCCGGGCATGTTAAGCCTTTACATTACAACTTTTACACCGGCACAAGCCCGGCGCTTTTCCGCAGATTGATTTTCCTCTCAAGGCATGTAACAGCCATTTGCGCGTATTTTGGACTTTGTGAAATGACACATTAGTCACACAGTATGGAGCGTGGTTTATTCACCGGGATTACAGCGCGGTAAATGAGGAACAGAACGACAATTTCAGATCAGCTTAGGGAACATCTAAATCAAAGCCTTGTAATCCAACATGGGGGACGGTGACGGTGCAGCCTGTGTGCCGCGCAGCTCCGCTCGTAAAGCGGCGAAAGGTTGCTAGGAAACACAGTCACATCGATGTGCATTCACATACTCACACACGCATTAACTTAACTCGAAGGTGTTATAAGTTTCAGAGGGACAGCCTGTGTACGGGGGTATTGTGTCTACGGATGACAGGTGACCTCTGACCCCTGACGGCTCGGGGAGTGTGAACCAACAGGAAGTGTCACGGTAAGAGGACACACGCGGCCTGGCAGGCTGTAAAAACACCCCGCTCTGCCGTGGTGCGTGTCTGCCGTATGCAACAACACATGTGCGCGTTAAAAAAGAGTGAAGGCTGTAGTAATCATGTCAGACCCAAAATACTTTTGTCAGGTGTCAGGTGCAAAAGTGCTTATTTTCCAAATTGAGGCGATTATGATTTCACAATTTCTAATTCTGGGAGTTAAGCTTTTCCTTAAATTAAAGGATTACAAAAGCCCTCTATGGGTGGAGAGAGATTTATGACTGGGTGCTTGTGAAACCCTTTCAAAACACATTGTGGAATTTCAAACGGCATGGCTCTCGGTCCGAAAACAAGGCTGCGTTTACTCAGCGATACTCGGTGTTAGTGCGCAGACAATTTGTATGCCTGAAGTTAGGAAAGGTAAATTTGAGGCAACCTGGGGAGATTATGTCCTTTGCTTGTGGAGTCCACCAGCAGCGAGCCAAGGTCCTGAGCTTTTAACACGCCTGTCCAACATTCGTCCTTGCGTTCCCACAGCAACCCCCCTTTTCCCAGGACAGAGGGACCCTCCCCCTGGGGCGTTTAAAGAGAGTAAAGGGGGGGTGGGTCGCTTTAGGGGGGAGCTGTCTTGAGAAAAAGGGTGTTTCTGGGGAAACTGAGCACTCCCTGTTTTCCAAGAGGCTTCATGGTTGCCACTTGGCAACGGTCGGCTGTCGGTATTCCAAAATGCTGCTTTTCATGCCCGTCTGCGTGCCTTGAAAAACCACACACACTCGCACAAAAAAAAAAAAAAAAAAAAAAAAAGGAGAAACCCGGCTCGCATCACCATAACAGATGCTTCTTGTATTGTTGCCTCTGGAGTCAAAAGCCAAAGCTCACTGCCTGACGTCATTTAGATGATATTCAATTTCAAGCACGCTTTAAAGTCCATTCACTTCAAATCATAAGCCGAGCTGAATGGCCACCTGTCCCAACTGCAGCACAGCGCCATTCAACAAGAACAAAGGAAGATTTCACACCGATTATCAATCCCTCAGCCCCTGATCAAAATCCCGACATCTGCTTACAACCACTGGCATCTCCACTGCAGCAAAATATCTGAAACTTCGAACTTTTGAGGCTGCACAAAGTGTTTAGTTTCCTGGGAAGCTGTCTGGATGTTGGGGGTTGGCCTCCAGGTGGTGGACACTCCCAGTTCAGCCACACCCACTCACCTGCACTTCCTCTGAGGAGGAAGAGGAGAGAAGCCTTCAGTCAACAGCAGCTGTTCTCCAACTGACAGGACAGGAGAGGAGATACTCACACATACTCCTCTTCCTCCTCCTCCTCCTCTCCCCCTCCCCCATCCCCAAGCTGGGCCTTTACCTCTCTAACCCCCCTCCCCTTCTCCTCACTGCCTCCGCCTGCATCCCCCTCTCTTGTTGGCTGGCCTTTTCAGCCTCCTCTCCAACAATAGAAACAAAGAAGGCAGGGCCACTTTCCCTCTCTCTTCCCCCCTGCAGAGAGAGGCGAGGGAGGGAGGAGAGAGGAGAGAGAGATACCAGAACTGCAGAGACGAGACCACCCTTTTCGAAGGCCAAAGCGCAGCAAAGAAGTATCAGCATGCACAAAAGCCTGTTCTGACACATGCACAGGCTCAAAGACTGCATGCAAAGAGCATTATAGCATTTTCACAAGCATCTCAATGGAGCTCACAGGACTGTGCAGGTGCAGCCAGTAACAGGAAAAAAAAAAAAAGGTCAACAAAAAAAAGGTGACCATCAAACACCTGGATGCAGGTTATTTTGCCTACTGTCAAGGTGTTTGCACATTTTATGCCACGTTTCCAAAAATCAAGAAAAGCATCTTACAGCCCAAAGTCAGAGAAGAGAATATGTGTGTTTGTGTGTGTGCAGCTCTTCTTTTCTATAAGGGATGATGTTTGTTGCATTCCAGGGATCATTTTAAGTGTGGTAATTTTCCTTTTTGGCACACCCACTTTCCCTCAACCTGTTTCGTCTACTTCTACTTCAGATTAGAGCTGGGTGATACTGGAAAAACAATACATGATAATCACAATTATTTAGACCATTGCCTAAGGGAGAGCTAGTGTGGTTGGTGGCTTGTGTTGACAAATGCTTTGCTAATTAATGGCTGCTTTTGATATGTTTTTCATCATGAATTCTTCATATTCTTGCGCCCCTCAAATGGCGGAAAAGGTCACGGTTTCTCTCCTACATCAAAGCGTCTTTACTGCAGTGCTTGAAGGACACTCCTCATTTTGTTTTTGTCATTTTGCTAATAAAATGATTCCACACGACTGAGCTGCTCTGTTTCTTGGACACTAAATCAACTTCAGTACTCCCAAACTCACGTGTTATCAACGGCGGGTTATCAATAACTTTTTCTTCAGAAAGAACACAGACACGTGGTCTACAGGTTTTATGAGCGTGACAAACAAATCAAATCCGTTAGCTGTTAATGTTCACAACTGCTTTGCTGTTGCAGAAACATCTCCTTTGTGCAAAAATGGAATGACCAAAATAATAAAAGTTTGAACATTCACTGTAATGCAGTGTTTCCTCTGTAATTTTGTGCTATTTGAATAATAATTCTAGTTTTCTCCCACTTCTATTGCTGATTTGGTCCAAGTTATGCCTCAAATGGAGGATCTAGTGCTAAAAATGTTTACTACGTTTCTATACCATTTAGTTATTTTAGACTAAATTACAATGACTACTTTGAATTCACATTTTCTCATGCAGTGGTGGTGTGGTGGATCGAAACACTGTGTAATATGATAAGTTGAAGCCTGACAATTTCAGTGGTGAATTTATCAACCAGATCTACTTCAGGTGAGCCTTGTGATTTCCTCTATTTCCCACAATGCCTTTCAGCAGTCCCCAGTGAATGTGCCCAGACTTGTTATGTACAGAAAAGTCTTACCTGTGGAAAGAGTAACGATAACAGTGATACTGATAGCGACAGCAGGAGAAAGCGAGTGAGTCTGCAGTGGAGAAAAAGTTAAGAGTCTCTCATTTCACTCAAAGCTGCAACATGCATTGCATTATGGTCTACGCGCTGCTCCTCTCTGTCCTCTTAAACGATGGATTTCTCTCTGTACGGCTGTTAAATGTGGCCGCAAAATGGCGGCTCTAGAAAGAAGCTCTTGCTCTTTGATTGTGAGGAACTGACACCAAAACCTGACATTTACCGTTGATGGTTTAGATGGCCTAATTTACATTTCGTTCAGTTATTCAGTTAAGGCCGTTGTATCTGCTGGACCACCTTAATGTCAACTGTCACCTGCATTTCGAGTGTTTCAGGGCGGATTTTTCCACCTTAACCTTAGATTGTAATTAGGATTTGACCTCAGATTTTAAATTAGAATTGAGTTTTAATTTAGCTTATAAGTTTATTAAAGGTTACACATGCAGCAGAAAGGGTTGCATTTAGGGAAAAAATAAAGTCCTCATAAAGATAGAGGCACAGGTATGCAAGTGTGTGTTACCCTAAGCCCTCACCTACCCCAGGTGGAGGTCTCATCTTCTCATCACGGCTGCAGAGACAAAGCACCTCTCAGCCATGTCATCCTATCTCAGCGCCAGGGCCTCTTCCCTCTGAGGGCCTTCCAACAAACGGCTGCTTCAACTTGACGGAGGGAAACGGGAAATGATATCGGAGAGGAGCGTGGGCGCCCCTGAATCGCGAAGTGTGCAAAGACAGCACACACAAAAAAAAAACGAGAGCGAAAAAGTGCCGAGGTGGAGAAATGAACTGTGGCAGAGGAGCAAAGGGCAAAACTGTGAGCGATGTATGGAGCATGTAGAGGTGACTCAGTGAAAGAGACAGCTAATCCGCACAGAACAAGGCCAAAAAGAGAAAAGAGAAAACACTGGCTAATGCCATCTGTTGCAGAGTATCCCACGGTACGCTCTGACCGCATCATGAACTTTTAAGAAGACGAGACCCCTGCTTTCAATCGCACAGCCCCTCTCGTCGCACTGTACGCTGTTTGGAATCGTGAACCATTTGGAGAAATTCATTCCAACACTTGATTTAATGTTTAACTGCATTATTTAACAAGATCCGCCACACAGATGTCCCAGCTGGCATCGTGTATGTCAATAATAAGATTAATGAGTAAGAGAGTTTTTTTTTTTTTTTTGTTCCTGTAGTACTCAGTCAGTTCGGGCCGAGCTCGCCGCGAGGCAGACTGTGCCGGGGTGAACCATCGCATCACGTGTTCTGCTCTTTCAACACCGACCCTAGGCAAACACACCAGCTCCATTCATGAGGGAACAATCGTGCACACATACACACATGCGCATGCACACACGCACGCACACACACACACACACACACACACACCATGAGCTGCATGTGCTGCAAGCATGCCGGGTGCCCTGATGAGTTAATAATTCACACCCTTATAGCACTTCGCTTGCTGCTTCAAAGGAATTCCAGCCCTGTACTGAATCTATTTTACATTCCTCAGCACTGTATGTATCTGGGTCTCCATTTACATATCTGAATAATGAACAGCCTACCCTTTCTAATTAAACCCTAAGAGAATCCTCAAGAGTTTTATCACAATTTTTGGTTATCAGAAGGAAAGTCCTCAGCCTTTTTTGCAGCCCAAAAAAAAAAAAAAAAATCAAAGGGCTTGCTGATTTAAATCATGGACACGGCGAGGCGGGAGCGGCGGCCTGTGTCGCTGCGGGTTTTGGAGTAGTCATGATCACCAGGAGCAAAACGCTGAGAAATCTTTGTGAATCCAAATGTGACTACCAGTAATTGAAGAGGACAGCCAGTGAAGTTGTAAGGAACAAATCTATGATTCTAGGCACAGCGGCAGCCCTGATATTGTCCAGTCCACTGATGGGGAAAGATGGGAATTTAGATATTCATGATAGCATAGCATAAGCAGCTTAAGCCCGGAATTACATGCATACATGCTGGGCTTTCTGCTCATTTCATCTTGAGACCTAAAAAGGTGCATATATTTACAAATGAATGCATGAGTTGTCATTGAAATCCACCCCGCTGTGCCACAAATATGTGTCCCTGACCATGGAATAATCACTTTAATGTGGTGTTGCACAAACTATTTATTAATTTCACAATTAATTTGCTTAGTGCGCCGCATGCTACAGATTTCACGCTATTTTGTTGATTTCTAAATACTTTGAAGTAAATACGCGTCTTCAGAGGAGTCTGTATTTAACGGATGTTCAGCTCTCATGCAGGGTGCTGGTGTCCAGTGGGAGTGGCACCAAGCAGGCTATCAGATTCTCTACAAGTCCTTTATCCCTGTGCTCAAGGTCTGCAGCACCAGCATATTGTCCCTAATCTTTCTGCATCTGTTGGCTCCCAAAGCTCCATTAAACAGCCAGACCACTCTGATAAGGTTACTGACTTAATGCTCGGTGACATAATTAAATTGAGTATTTAATCTGACCATGGGAGCGGAGGGGCCCCGGACCCCTGCCGGGCGAGGGGGGGCACATTCACATGCCTTGCCTTGGCTGCCCATCCAAATAAGTTGTACTTTGATCCACGTTCGGGTGATCGTCCTCTGCGCCGCAGCAGATAACAGACCGGCTGCAGAGGATGTCTGCCCCAAATATTTCTTGTCAGTTCACTGCTCCGGTTGGATTTTCTCACTGGTGGTAGGCTTTGCAAAAAAAAAAAAAAAAAAAAGAAAAAAGAAAAAAGAAATGCAGAGCAGGACCATGCTTCAATTTAACAGACACTCAACAAGAGGCAGGAGGCTAGCTTCCCACATCATTGAGTTTGCATGTGGAAAAATTGTTTCTTGTACTTGAAAAGGAAGTAGAGATCCCAATTTGTCCTCCAACAGCCGCCTCAATAGAGCACAATTTCATGCAGCCGCAAGATATGTTGTGTTTTGAGTAAAAAGGCCAGTTTCTACTTCAGTGCCTCTGTCGCTACGCCGTTGGTGTCTGTGGCTCCGGTGTAGCCCACACAAGCTGCTGCAGCTGACATGCACCTTACCAAAAATGCAACGCAAAGACTGTAATTAGTCCACTCAGCCACGTTGCAACATCTTTCATCATGTCAACGGTTGATTTCCGTTGATAGAAAAAGACAACATGGAACCAGCCGAGGAGAGACGAGCTGAGTGCGGAGTTCGTCAAATATGTTCCTTCGTAGGGATGCCTCGTCCTCAAGTTATAAGAATTGTGGACTCGCAAATCCCGCAAATACACGTACACACTCGTAGGCAAGAAATACCTCGACCAGTGTATCCACCAGTGGTTTCTGTTTCAGAGAATGTAAACACCAGTGCTTCCTTTTTTATCTGTGCTGTGGAAGCATGGACTTGATAAAAAGTTGACAGTAGGATGGGGTGATATCTAAAAACATGTTTTATTTGATAACTCGATATCGACATTGTGACGATAGTGTAGGGATGACCGTTGGTGCTTTCATACGATACTTACACACTGTAGATATTTGATAATCAGTCATTAGTAAAGTGGATATGGACACCAAGCAAGTGGAGGCCAATGACAGAACAGCTTCAACGCTCTCATAAGGTTGAAAAACTGCATCCCTTTAACCAGGAGGGCAATAATTACACCATATCACAATATTAAACATCCAAAACTCCCAGCGATAACTACTTCTTGACACTGGTGCCTGGTGTTTCAGCGATCCATACACAGACTCATAAACACAGATCTATAAATGCTCTCACTGCTGTAGACACCTGCAGTCGAGCTACAAAAGTTCAAGCCATTTCTGACCATCGGCGCCCTAATATGGTACAAATTAATGTTTATTTACTAGTTTTAACAAGCAACTACAACACATATCCTCTCTGTTCTCGAGAGTGTGACACACTTTACTGCCCTATACATGCTTTGTCACTGTTGCAACTAACCACAACCACAGTTCTACTCTGAACTGGCCAAATGACCACATTAAATGCCTCAGTGTCCATTCCACCCCATTCCAGCTCCATGTTGAGCTCACGATATATCACTCGTACAAAACCAAATGTTAAGGTGAAAAAATGCGTTTTTGGGGAATGGAAATGAGGGCTACATTTCACTCTCACGAGGCTCCTGTTGGATTACTGGGATTATTTTGTCTCTGAGCTCCAATTCAAAAATGTGGCAAAGCTGCAGACTTTTAAATACAATGGAGCTGCTTTGAATAAAACTTTTTTTTTCTGTGGCTGCAGTGCTGATTGCAGCGACAGAGGCCCTTGTGCAACTGATCTGAAATTTGGATCTGCTTATCTGCAGAATGTGATGTTTCAGAGACGCTTTGAATGACGCTGAACAGGCGAGGGAGCGAAGTGGAGGGAAGAGGAACAGTTTATTCAGGCCGCTACAGAAATTTCGAAAGCTCACACCAAGCAATAACAACCAGCTGGCTGTATATTGTATGTCGGTGGGAGGTAAACTGAGAAAATTTAGCTGCCAAAAATATATGTTACCAGCCATATGACTGTATCATCATTTACATGCTGTGCTTTTGAGCTTCATACTTTACCCAGGATGTTGGTGCTCCTGCTTCGCTCAGATGACAGCTCTCGCAAGAACCTAGACCTCCATGACTTTTCTCTCTGCCTTCATGTTTCTTTTGGTGGCTTAACAGCGGAAATGTGTTGCCGCATCTCTAATAGCATGCAACACAGATATTTGTGATTAGCTGACATCGTGATAAGTCAGCTTGAAGGAAAGAGTGCACACCAAAAGAAAATGAACAGAGTATCCAACAGAGTGAGATCTAACAGAGTAAATCAAGGAGCATGTGAGGGTGAGATTCCACTTCAGTCCGGAGTGCATTCATCACAGGGCTTATAGAGAGGCTTATTGCTCTGTATATCACATCTGACTTGGCACTTTACAGCGACAGCTCCGTCCTGACCGGGCCATGTTCAGACTCTTAATCAACGCCTCCACTGCTGATTTAGAGCCATCGCCGGCCACTTGCACTTTATCAAACCCTCACTCTGCCCTTGACATCTCCCCACCTGTTAATTACCAGACCGGCAGCATAAATGTCACCGCCGATGCTAAACAAGACAAATCATGAGAATGCTGCGACGTCGCCTGTCCTCCCATCTTCAACATCGGTTGACTGAAGCTTAACGTCAAAGACATTTGGTTGGTCGGAGGTGTGTGTGTGGTGGGGGGGGCGGGGTGATGAAAGGTTTTGACGCCACATGCTCCCTGCAGCTGCCAGGCATGGAAAACAAGGGCAGTCGACACCCATCCCCCTTCACCCTTTGACCTTTGGCACCTTGACAGTGACAGAATGTGAGAGGTGAGCTTTGTTTATTGGAGGAGAAGTAGACTAACCAGCTCGGTTGTCACAAATCGGTTACAAGTGTGTTAAACGCCGCTGTGTGTAAAGTCAGATGGCGGTAATTAGTCTAATGGAAACTCTGATTCCTCTAAGCAGTGCATGAAACCGTTCAATGTTGAGAAATTGAAAAATTGAAGCATTTACAGTTAATAGACTCTTCATACAAGCATAATAGAGATGTGATTTGAATCACTTGCCGGGCTGTTCGGTGGGGCTTTGATACAAAACACAAGAGAATTCACATAATCAGCTACAGCCGAAATTGCTTTCTGTGTGTAGTTTCATCATTATCCTTGAAATGCCAGTGAGCTCTTTCCCCTCAGGGTTGTCTAAATTGAAATGGGGAAGAAAAAAAAAACCCAGTCCTCCAACTTCATCTTGCACCCCGTCTAAAACTAAATTTTTTTCTTCCACCTCAGGTCATCCCAGGTCAAGCCTTTAAAGGTCAGACCGTGCACACCATAATGACGGCATTTATACTCAAGGCCAAAGGTCATTTTACAAGTCCAGACAGCTCCGGGTCTCAGTGTCTGACTTTATCCAGGTACTAGTACAAGAACGTGCCAGCTACTAGTTCTGCTAATAAACACTCATTCGCTCTGCAGGGCAAGAAAACAAGCAGCCCACTCAAGCACTGGGAGGCTGCTCTCTCCTCCACTTAAATAAAAAGCTTTCCTAATTACTTACACTCACAGTCCGACACGAACCACACTCATGACAAGGCTCGCTGTTTCTCGGCTTCAGGAGGCAGTGGCCAGTCTGTTTGTATGTATCACACCCCACTTGCAATGTTCAGTAGCTACCTTTGTTTTAAAAACAGAAAAATAACGATTATTTTTCCTGCATTGCATCTGGACTTCAAATGCAGGCTCTTCACCTAAAAGTAGTTTGAAAATCTGGGAAGATGAACAAGAAGTTTCCTTCACGTGCCCTTTCCATGTAAAGAGACCATTCAAACAAATCAAAAGGCTTAACCAGAGACGGCATTTCATGTGCTATAGGAAATTAAATCACTCACTCCTTCACAACAAATGAAAAACTCAGCTGGGGAAAAAAAAAAAAATATTACGACTGCAGCATATTTAACAGAGCAGACAATCATGCAGGCAGGGAGCACACAGCATGTATAGACACATCCATGTCGTGCCAAAGCTTACAAGCAATCCGAGTTAAATGAGCAAGTCATCATCATCTTCATCACCATCAGGAAGGGATATATTCGTCTCACTTCCTGGCTTATAATACTAAGCCGTCAATTAAGTTATGAGGCAATGGGAGCAGATGGCCGTGGCTGAAGGAATGACGCCGCGCTGCAAGGGGAGACTGTCACCCCATGGGACACAAAAACACAAAGGTCAAACACTCGCTGACGGCCCTTGTGTTGGACTGTCACCCATGACACTTGTAGTGGAGTGAATATTGATACACACAATAACATGTTCAACAAATGGGCGTTTAAAAAAACATCAACATAAAGAACTGGAGCTGAACTTTACCCTTTAAGAGTACCATCAGTTAAGTCATCTCCCAGATGACTTAAAGCCATGAGTGGCTTTCACAAAGATGCTCCTTTCCAGTCCAACAGCACCGAGCATCACTTGACATAGCCCTCATTTTACTTTATCCTCAACAGAAACCTGTACTGTCACTAATTTGTGAAATACAAGTTGGGTTAATGCATAGGAAACCATTAAAGGTGCAGAGTTCTCTCTTTCCCAGAGATGTAGTTGTGGTTAAACAACCAAACTTAAGGATATAAATTCACACTGTAATCAGAACTGCAGCATGATCTGCTAAAGGAGATTTGTGTGCGGTTTAAAACACCTTTGGATCAATGCCATTTGTCAGTAGCCTACAGGGGAGTGGGGGGGGGTGAGATGCAACTAAGTATAAGGTTAATCCACTTGAGAAAACAAACATCTTAACAGAATTGCAGCCCTCAGCTCTGATTGGCTGAGGCACACTGGATGCCTTGGTAACATACACGAGCCAGCAGTGCCTTTCTATCACACCAGACTAGACTGGAAAACCTGTCAATTTAATGTTCCTCGCTTATTGGCACGCATACACGTCTCATAAAACATAACTTAAGACATATAGTCTCAATTATTGGGATTCACTGGTAAATTCGGCATATATATTTAATCCACCAACAAATAATATGCAAATAATCCCTCAAAATTCATAAACAGGGTGCGGTAGGGTAAGCAGTGTGCATCGAGTCTAAAAGTTAAGAATTCACTGAATTTCAGGGCTGCTTTCACCACATAACCTTTACTTAACGATGACTGATTTGAAGTCAAAGTCAAAGTGGAGACTAAAAACATAATGGCAGGAATATTTTAAAGACAGAAATTTCCTTCAACGCAGCTCTGCGCTGTCAAACACACTCCGGGCACCTGAGCCCATTAGCTCGACCGGGCTAACACACCTGAAACACACAGCTTTATGAACGTGTAAGCCTACCACTGTTGCGAGATTTTTGTTTTATATATTAATTTACCATTACTACGTTTAAGTGGCGGTTATTTTTTTCAGTTTTCTAGTTGGAAAATAAGTGGAAAGTGTTTGGGAACGACGACGACGTCTAGCGGCCATGACAGCTACCGCTAGCTTAACCGCCGGGGAAAAGCCCTCTCGTTAAAACACAGATGTCTCCTCATTCAGTGAAACTTTCATCATCTGACTTTCATTAGTTTAACTTTTTTTTTTGGTTTTGTGACAAAGCTTCAACAGGGATTTGTTTACAAGCTGTGGCCGAAGTGCAACCAAACACAAAGCATCAACAAGTGCAAGAAGATAGGCGCACACACTTTGGGACAAATACAGCATTTCCAGAGGTTGCAAATGGGGGAAACATGCTCAAATTAAACTTCACTGTGAGGATTTAATCTGGCCAAACACTAAGGCGTAGGAATGAAAAGTAAGTGCCAAAGCCTAAATCTTTCTTAATGCAACTGAAAGGAACATAATGAAGAAAGTAGACTCGCTTTAATAGAGGCCGACTCACCTTGCTCTGTGTAAAAACTCTTCACTTTGCGCTCCGACGGCTCGTTTAGTCCCGTTTACACAAAGCCGAGCAGGCTGGAAGGGATTTCAATCACAGTGAGTGTTTTGTTTCGTTTTGTTTTTTTTTTTTTTTTTTTTTTTTACATCCAGACCAAACAGCCGAGACAATCATCAGCCGACAAGACAAATTCCGCTGCCGTCCACACTTCAGATCTCATCCCCAGCGTCCAGTTTCACTTCACCGGCTTCACTCAGGGGGGAAAAGTCGCAGTCCGGTGATTTCTTTCTGTTTCTTTTTCTTTTTTTTTTAGATTTTTTACATGTGCATTTAATTCCTTGCAGTGAGAATGAGTGAAGCAGTAGTGCTGTTTTCCTCTCCCACCGGCGAGGTTTCACTCAGCAGCCTTCCTCCAGCACATGTAGCCGGGTAAAGTGGTGTGTGAATGGGGTTTGGTGCACGGGACGGCGAGCGGCGCCCAGCCCTCCACAGGCTTAAAAAGGGGCTTGGCATTGGGGTTTTGTGCTACCTTCATGAACGGCTCGTAAACATCCAACTTTCACTGCTTTTCATGAGAAGCAGTAACCAAATGCACCATGCAGAGGTGCATGTAACCAAGTACTGCACTGAGGTATAGGTTTGAGGAAGTGGCACTGTACATCAGTGGGCTATTTATTATTTTGCACGGCTTTATGCTTTATTATCATTTCAGAGGGACTTTAATGCGCAGCAACACTGATTGCTTTGCAGAGTAAGCTTTGGCATACAAAATGTAAAATGTGATGCATTGTTAGAGTGTCAGCTAGCCAACAGAATATTAGGTATTATAAAATTATATTATACAACTTTAATACTTTAATACTTCTTACGGGTAGTCTAAAATAAGACACAGAAATGACCATCGACCTCAGAGGGATAATTTAACACTCTGAAAGGAACCATTCTTCAAGATCGCTACTTTTACCCTGTAATGCTCAATTATATTTTACTGCTTATGCTTCAGTACTAACTAACTAACTAACTAACCGTCTGAATGCAGGACTTACTTTTAATAGAATATTTTTCCATTATGGTATTGCAACTTTAATTCAAGTAAAGGATTTGATTACATTTTTTTTCCCAGAAGAAAGAGCGTCTGTGAGACTGTGGTGTTATTTTTACTCATTTGTTTATTTATTCATTCATTTATTCATTTACTTATTTTATCTGATCGTCAAGAGGACCAACAGTTATTGTGCTTCATGAATGAGAGAAAAGGCACATCAGGCATGTAGTCGATGTTTTAATTTATATTAGACAACATTTTTACATAAAGTATACACCCATTTTCTAAGTCTAAATCACAAAGGGAATAATATTTTAATCACAAGTTCGGTCTGAGCAACAGTTCCTCATACATTGTACATGCTCTCTGGTGTCACAGGCAATTCCCACTCTCCCAACCTTTTGTAGGGCTCTCATGCGTTTCAGTCCTAATTTCCAATATTTCCACCAGTCCCTGAAGGCAGCAGCATCTCCTGGTGAATTCAGCCTGGTGGATGGTGGACCCCTCCTGGCCAACCAGAGGTATGTCACCCTCATCTGCCGGGGCTCAGGGGGCCTCCAAACTTTTTCAGCCCTGACAGACAGACCCCTGTGTAGATCCATAACAGCCCACAGACCCCGAACCTGACGAGATGTTTTCCCACAGACCCTCTTCTGACAGGATATTTTATACAGTTACACCATTCAGTAGAGATTTTAAATCTGTTTACCCTTTAGGTCTGCAGTTGGGGCAGAGAAAACTAGTATCAAAAGATGTCAAATCATGCATTCATTTAATGTTTTTTTTTTTTTTAGCGTATCAGAATATTGAGCATAGTATATAAGTGAAATTAAACTTATATAGACCTTATATACACCTCCAAAGGACCCCTGGAAGTGGACTCACCTTGGAAAATAGAGCTTCTAAGCTTAACAGATGTACTGCTTATGCAAAGATTTGATTATAATGAAAATAATAATGATTATAAGTACTTTTTTTTTTTTTACTATTTATAATTCTATTATAGCCTCCAGCTGCAGGAGAATGTGAAAAATGCATCTGTTGTGGTGACACTCACACAACAACAACAGAACAAGCTTTAATTAAACTCACTGAGCACACTTGTCATCTTTAATTCTTAAAGAGGCAGGAGTCAATTCATAAGTCAAGTCATTGTCTAATTTGCACCTATAAGTAAAACATTTCCACCCTTATTTTTGAAATGTATTGTATATTTTGGATTTTACAAGTTGTGTAAAAAGTGTCAAATCACACATACTAGTTTTTAAATTGATTTTATATTTCCGTTGATTCCATTTCCGTAAATTCCATGTGTGCAGTGTGCCTCACATTTGGATAAAGCTTTGCAGGACCACCAGCCCTCCTCTGCTCCGGCGTTTACAGAGGAGGTCTCACCTTGTGGGACATCCCATGCATATCAATGGAGACCACACAGAGATCACAAAAACCCGCTGTGCACACTTGTCATCTTTAAGGAGGAACTCGCTCTCTGTGCCTTTGTCCCCTTCTCTCGCTGCAAGAAAGAGCCTTTTATCTTTCCCCTTTTAATTCTGTTTTAATTAAGACTAAATACAGATAGGCTGCTCTCACTTCAAAGATACCCCCCACCCCTCTGCCTCCGGGTCCCGTCCACCATGCCACTCCTCAAACCCCCCCCCAACATAAACAAGACTAGAGGCTGCTGAGGAGCAGGGGCGTGCACACACATTTTGAGGCGCTGTTTCTCTAGCCTGAAAAAAGGACACACACTTTATGTAAAGATCATAATTGAGGAGTTATCTTGCATTTAGCCTGCTGCCGATATGTTAGTCAGCTATGTAGCAAACGTGACAAGTGGCGTGTTGTTTGGAAGCAAATATGGAGATTATTACTCACAGGGTGTCCCATTGATTATGCCATTTGTTGTTAATCGTTTCCACAGCTTCAAAATGCTGGATGCTACAGTGTCACTTGACAGAGGGCATCGCTTTGTGTCACATTTTTTAATTTTTATTTTTTTACATCTCTAGGCCACACCCTGTCTGTGTACAACAGAGGCATGCCCATCAAAAAGTAATTAAGTTTGGATGGTAGGGCGATTGTATCTCGTCTAACTTTAGCCATTCTCACATTTATGCAGCCACAACACCAAAAATAAAACACGTTATATCCTCCAGACGGGCCGCTCAGCCAAAGAACACCAATAGGCTGTTGCTCAGGCTGAGGAGACGGCAGATTAAAGTGCAAATCTACAGCATGTTCATAAAAATTAGTGTAAGCCTTCCCACTCTATATCTTAAGTTGCCGTAACACAGCAGTGATTTAACTTGTACCCATGTTGCGGATGATGAAAGCTGTTGGAAACACCTGTCTGGCTGTTATTTCCCTGGAAAAATCCTCCGCTGCACAGGAAGTGATGCGTCTGACGTTTGACAGACGAACCGGGTGGTTCGCATGAGCAGTGACAGCCGCCGTGGCCAAACGGACAAAGAAAAGAGCGCCACCTGCAGCAAGTCAAACTCAAACCAACAGAAACTCCTAGGTCCCACCCACACTGTTTGATTGACAGGTGATCTCTGGGAAGGGCAACACAGAAACACCACAGTGAGCACTTGGCAATAAACATGGAAACAAGATCTCATAGATTACCACTTGAAATGCTGGATATTTTATTAAGAACTGCTTCAAGAAAATGAGACTGCCTTGTGTGTAAGTGTGTGTGTGTGTGAGAGAGAGAGAGAGAGAGAGAGTTGGATAGGCCTGTATTCATGTCTGGGCAACAGAGAGGTACACTGGAAAAGTGGGAAGGCAGAGTGTGTGAATGAACGAGACTGTCTGTCAGGGGTAACACGATGCATTCATGCTCCTAAAAAACACTGGACCATTCATCCGCTAGCATATGCACACACATACACACACACACACACACACACAGCTCCCATACTGCTCTTCTGAATATCAACCCTGCCATTCAGACAGCAGAGGGGAGGTGGGCGAGGGGGGGGTTGAGGGGTGGTGGGAGCTGGTAGCAGGGGGGAGGTGTTTGGTGGGAGCAGGTCAGAGGTCAACCCTGATTCACACACACTGGCAGAGTCTCCAATGCCTGCATGGTGCAAAGACAGTGAAACAAACGCACCTTTCAGAATCCAGCTGCCACCTTACGTTTTCCTCAGTCACCAAAAGCAGTTTGGAGATAGTTTATAATGTACCGTTGCAATTTAAATCACTTCAACGGCAAATTTAAATGACAAATGCCCTTTTTTTGTGCCCATGTTCCCTCAACCTGCCTCATCTACTTTTAGAGTAGGGTAGTGATTTCCTCACGTTTCGATAACTCACAGAGGTGTGGCATGAGTTCACTGTATTCAGCTGCAAACGTAGACGAGAATAACAGTGATTATATAGGACAAAGTGAGAGAAAAAGGGGATTTCTCCCTGTGTGACCGTGTAATGTCACTCCAAAGCTCTTTGATCTGATCATGATGTAGATCTTTTATGATTGGATTTTTGCTAATCCTTCGCTCCACATCCACTCACGTCCGGCTGCGTTCCTCCGCTGCGTCTGCTCGGCGTCCCTCCTGACATTATAACAGCAGATGCAGTCACACGGTGCTGCGGGCTGATATCTGAGCCGGTGAGCTCTTGATGAGATCAGCACAGATGTACCGGACAGTTATCTCTTTTTCTTCAACTGCTTTTTGTTTGTAATGCTATTTTGTTTTTAGTATCACCTGTGTGTCATTTGTTTTATGTGGCACTGTGGCGGTGCACATGTGGAAACATGGTCCATACAACATCCTCACAGCTAATAGTCTGAATGAATAAATGAACATTATTTATAGCACTTTTCATACACAGAAGCTCAAAGTGCCGTGCAGTTACAGTCAACATAGGCCAGCTTAGATTAAAACCGGTCTTGGTCCTAGATTACCAAGTTAGATTTGTCTAATTAATCCTGTGTGGTGTGTAAATATTAATATTGACTTAACCTGAGGTAGGAAGGTTAGCCTCCTCTCCACCTGAGCCTGAGGTGAGAGCTCCGTTACCATGGCAACGGTCAGTCAGAGCGTCAGTCAGACAAGGTGCAGGGGTACTGATGATTTGAACTCAGAGCTACAGGCCTACACACACACACACACACACACTAGCAACAAAGCAAATGTTAATCAAAGACTAATAGATTTTATGTACTTTTATGCTGCAATGTTATTTTGGGAGGACAAAAACCACAATTTGCTTTGCTGTAGGCCTGTTAAACTGCCAAACAAAAGATCTTTCTAACAAAAAGCTCACAGTGAACAGATTCAACATTAACAGATGAAGTTTGATGGTTCGAACAACCGTTGGATTTGTGTTTTTGTCGCTGCCTGATCCGTACCTCAATGAGCTACAACTAAAAATGTCAAAAATAAAGTCCACGGTGTCAGTAAAACAGAGGAAAACGTAAGCTTGTTACATAAAGCACACCTTGCTGGCTAAAGCTCCTTCTTATTAAGCTTACAGCGAAAACGATCCGGTGTTCAATTTTGTCACACACATGAAACTGATGTTTTTAGTAAACAGACTGAGGTTGTCACTGTTTTATCGAGGGTTTTATCAAATCAATTACCAGTTGCACATGTGCAGGACCGATCAGACAGTTACTGATTGGGAAGCTAAAACATTACAATAACATTTACAAACTGATTTCAGGAAAAAGGGTGGATTTAGATGTGAATACCCACACTGTATAATGTTGAATATCCTACTAATTTAATGTAATTTTAATGCCAAAAAAGTTACATTTTGTAGAGTTATATATTTGATATTGCATTGATCAAACATGGGAAAGGTCGCTCATTTGTAGTCTTGGTAATTTGTGTTGCTTTTGATTTGGTCCAATAATTTGCCTAAGATTTCTTTCAATTCAATTCAATTCAATTCAATTCAATTCAATTCAATGCTAATTTAAAAAATATAAGTAATGCATAATTTATAAAATAATTAGCCTGAAAAGAAGCAAATGCAGAGCCAAGAAAATATTGTCAGTATCACATTGTTGTCTCAGACACTGTATTGTTCCTGTTCCATTTGTATAGGCTTTTCTTTCTACCATTTCTTTTTGGACTAGTATGGGGGTACTTGAAAAAAAAATATTTCAAAAGGTGAACATCATTGAAAAAAGTTTGAGAACCACTGATATACTGCATAGCCTGGCAATTACTTCCATACGACATTTGGACAAATATTTAGGTGCGGTGTCCATGAAGAATTTGCACAGTTGGTTTAGACATTTTCTAGCAACCAGTTACTCGACCTTGTATCCAAACTACTCTGCCATGTGTTGTATGTGGGAGTGCTGTATTAAAAAAAACAGCCTGAGGACTTACAGATGGATAAACTGACATTTCTGTTTACCGTTCTTCTGACTGAGCCACTTTAGCCACAGGCTCCAGCTGAACACCGGTGCTAAACCAGGGCATCAAAACACCTTCCAGACTGATTGAGGTGATAATCTTGAGGATTTTAAAGATACTTTAAGCCATATTACATGTGTCTTGTTGCAGTAAAATGACAATTTGTAATGTGAGAGTCATCATTGTCTCTTTCCATCGTACAATTCATAGCCAGCCTGTTGTTATTGCCTGGGTTTAGCTTTCAAAATTTTCTGTTGGCCCGAATAACCTCCTCCTCCCTCCTCTTCCTCCTCCTCCCTCCTCTTCATCCCCTCACTTCAACTTTTTTCCAAACTTCTCTGAAACAGCACATCCTGCACATAAAGACGTCAAAATTTCTGTGCTTGCAATGTGCGCTGCAGCAGAAAAAGTTCATTCAAAGCAGTTCATCTTGCAGCTGGAAGTCTGCAGCTCCACATTTTCAAATTGGAAGACAGAAACAAAATGTTCCAAGTAATCCAAAGCCGCGTGAAAGTGAAACATAGCCCTCATTTCCATCCAAAAAAACACATTTTCCCCTTTTCTTTCAGGTTTTGTACCAGTGATCTCCTGCGAATGTGGAGGCAGGACTGACTGTTCTGTGCTCTTAACCCCCCCTAGTGGTCAGAAATTGATTTCACCAGCTTTAATCCAAATAACTTGCATTTCCATCCTTCACCGTCCATAAAAAAACACATTAGCAGTGTTTCCATCAACATATTTGGCATTAGAAAAGATTGATGGAAAGGGTGGCTTCAGAGGAGGTGGGTAGAGCAGGCAGCCTTCATGTAAATGAATGTAATTTATTTAGCTCTGAGGTCCAATAATAATAATTACCTCCTGCTTGTGGAAGCTATTTTAAAGAGTAACAATGTATCATCTAAATAATTAAGACGGTTAAGAGATTTAACCAGAAGTTTTGTGTGAGTAAAAATAAACTTTTAAATTGAGTAGGAACCAGGCCTGAATATAATTGTGTCAGGGCAGGTCTGGACTTGTCTGGGACTTGCCTAGTCATGACACGGTGGTTTCCAAGGAAGATACCTTTGAAACAATTATTTTTAGGTAGGAAAAAGAGCTCGGAGGGCCCTCTTAACAGTATATATAGAGGTGTACAAGCCAGTTAGCTTCAGTCTGCTCTGGAGCTGATTCGTGGGAAGTTTCTGTCGAAGATCTTTAACAGAAATAAAGCCTGCCTACTCCTGACTCCTGAGCATCATTTTGGAAGACTCCAGCACTCATTTTTCTGAAGTTTTTGGTTCATGTTGTGAGCTGTTCCTGACCTGATCTGGCCCAGCTGGGGGGAAGCTTTTGCCACTTCAAGCTCTTCACAAGAAATCCCCCCAGTCAAAGGGATAGACTCCCCAGAGTCCAAACTTGACCAAGGGCTGCTGCTTTACCTTTTGCAATTAGTAATAGAATCAGCTAAGGATTACACCGAGAATACTGTCAATTTATATAATTTATATTATGTTACACACTAATCTGAACCTGTAATACCCAGTACATCTCTCACAAATCAGTCATTTTTGATTAATGATGTCATTTTTGTGCATGATCCTGCCTTTCCAATAAAAGGGCACACAAGTATGATAATTGTCATCTAGAATGTAGAATAATCTGATCAATAGTCTGATTAATGAATCAGTTCAGAATCAGAATCAAAATCAGAAATACTCTATTGATCCCCCGAGGGGAAATTCGGTATCATCACTACACATATAACTGTGTGTATAGATAGATAGATAGATAGATAGATAGATAGATAGATAGATAGATAGATCAATAGATCGATAGATAGATCAAGAAAGTCCAAGAAGACTTTCGCTTTCTATGTTTGAAAGAATATTTGTGGATTTCTTATTATTATCCCAAGTCCCAGAATGAAAAAAAAAGTTATTTTTGCCTATAAGACAAAATACAGAGACCATTGGAATATTTTCTTTCTATTGAACAAAACAAACTGAACTGAAACTGAAAATGTGACCCAAAAACTGCAGTAACTGTGGGGTTATTGAACCGATACATCCCTAACAGATAAACATTGCACCGTAAATGCATGTTCCTTACAAATGTGGCACAATTTAAAAGGGAAATAAACAGGCTTTCCAACGGTAAGATTTATTGCCAAGAAGCATTGTTACAACGAAGAAATAATCTACCAGACACAAATTTCCTTACTTTTTGTGTGATGTTTTGATAGATAGATAGATAGATAGATAGATAGATAGATAGATAGATAGATGAACGGAAACTTTAAGGAATATCTGGGTATCATGAATTATCATATGTTCAACACTGCCCCCGATGGTCAAAAGACTGTACTGCACTCTTCTTTTTCTGTCTTCCAGCAGTTTGTGGCCTTGGCTGGTCTCTCTCTCTCTCTCTCTCTCTCTCTCTCTCTCTCTCTCTCTCTCTCTCTCTCTCTCTCTCTCTCCAGGCTTTACATGAAGTGACACATGGTGCATACAATGAGGAAGCTCATGTGTTTCATCATCCATTCTAATGGTATGATTTATCTGTTCATGCAAAGCCTATATGTAGAGAAAGCCCAACCAAGGTCACTGACTGCTGTGAGACAGAAAACATGCAGTAGCACACAGTCCCTTCCCCTGTGAATTTGTCCACAGGTTTCCACACAGCATGCTGCGTTCACTTGAAGTCGGACATTGGAGCTCAAGGGCTTATATTAGTGAGCAAATGAGCAAACCCAGGCCAAGACATACGGCTAAGAAATGCAGTGTGGAAAGGGCTAATCTGACATTATTCATATTGTCCAGCAGATGGCGCTAGGGTACTGGCTTTAGACAGTGGGCTCATTGTATAGGCTCCACAGGCTTTGTGCTTGCTACGTGGGCTCAACTGTATTAAGATTTGAGTCTCAACACACAGATCCCAATTTTACATTTTCCTCTCTGTTGCCTTTATCATATCGCACCTGTTTCTAGAAAATCCACTGAAAAGCATGAAGCTCAACAGCAGAGTTAAAGACGTTCCCAGTGAAAACTCAAATCCTTAAGTTAAAATACCTGGAAAACTTCTCCATTCAAAAAGTTGCTTAAGTTAATGCAGTATTGGGGGGGGGAGAAACATGCAGTCCAGGTGGCACTAAGTCTCCATAAGCACTCCATATTGGCAAGTTTCAGTTGTTAACAATGCATCATATTTTATTCTGGCATGTAAAAGCTTATTCTGTAAAATAACTAGTGATCATTACAGATTCCCTCTGAAATGCAGTGCAGTAAATCTATGTCTCATTAAATAGAAATACTCAGTTCTTTGACTGAATAAACTCAATTAATTTCCACCTCTGGATATTCCACAGTCATAAACTATACAAGGTGATTTGCACAGACCTCAGAATTTTGGCTTTTGCAAGAATTAATAAATAAATTAGGAGAATGTAATTTGCATGGCAGTCTGACATTATTCTAATGTTGGTCCACCACTGATGGGTTTATGACAGAAGAGCTGGCAGCTGCTGAGGTGTTTTGATGTCAGGTTTGATGTCTTGGAAGATGAGATGGACACATGCATGAAGCTTTATGATCCACATGACCATGAAACAATCAGTAAGAGAGGAGACATCTGAGGACATAAGGGGGCTGTAAAGACAGAACTCATTGTATATTCAGCCAGGCCATGACCAAGCTCATTATAGCTGACTAAATCTAAACTAAAAACTGGAACTAGGTGTGGAAAAACATTTTAGTCAGCTGAAATAAAAACTAAAGAAAAAATAACTGAAATGATATTGTGTACTTACAAAAGTAACTACAATTAAACTCTTCAGAAGGTGTGTTTAGTTTTTGTCAGTTTGTTCAGATGTGTGAGCACAGCCAGCATGAGGCAGCGCTGGTGCTGACCCTGATAAGCCCCAGCCCCATACTACTACTATAATAATAATAATAATAATAATAATAATAATAATAATAATAAGCTAAACTAAAACTAAACATTTATAAACAATAAAAACCATACTGAAACAAGCAAACCCACTCTGGAAACTAAACTGAAACTGTATTGAAAAGAAAAATGAAAAGCGAAATACAAAATAAATAATAATGAAACATACAATAATATAATAATTCTGATTATGACACATTTCTAGTTCCCCACAAAAAAATCCCCTTAATGAGAGAGATAGACTCCCCAGAATGACTCCACACTAGGTCCAAGACTTCTTGCAGTTAGTGGTAGAATCGCTAAGGGTTACACAAAGAATGCTGTTAACTTGTATATAATTTACATAATGTTACACAGTAATATGCACGCATTTTAAGCTGAAACGAGCAAACCCACTCAGGAAACTAACTGAAGCTAAACTGACCTGGAAGCAAAAATTAAAAACGAAATAAAAATATTTAGAAAACCAATGCAAAGTACAAAACTAATAACTAATAACAATAATAACTCTGATTTTGACAAATGTCCAAACCTTAACTGCGTACGTGCAGCTGCAGGTGCGGAGCCGCCGCCGGCCGCACCGTCACCGTGAACAGCGTGCGTGCGCGCTCCCGCTGACAAAGTGACAAAGATGGCGGCCGCCGCCGGATCAGGTAAAGCGATTTCACATTTTGCCCCTGATAGTAAGGATTTGTTGATTTGCCTCCTGGTGGGCGGTTTCCTAAACATCCTCATAGCCGCTGTGTCTAACAAATATCCCCCAAAAGACGAGGCGAAGTGCAGCTCTAACTGTACACGCCGGTGTTTTGGGGAAAGTAAACGCGACAAAGTTAGCTTGGTAGCTGCTACAAGCCGCGTATCGTTAGCTAGCAAGAAGAGCCGAGGAGAGGAGAGGCGGTGTTCAGGTGAACAGCTCACCTCGCTTTTATCCAGCCGTGTAGCCGGTTATTAAGGTGCTGGGAGCTGTGATTAGTTTGGTGGAGAGGTAAATTAATCAGGCTGTGTGGTGTTGGTGGGCTGCACAACCCAAACCCGGCAACTGCACAGTCATGGCTCTGGAGGATGAATGCCACAGTGAAGATCGCCATCGGTGGCTGAAGCCTCCGAGAAGCGACGCAGCTTTAGATAACGCGATATCTGGTGCGCGGAAACTAACAAGTCAACTCACTTTTATTTACATAGCACATTTAAACAACAACAACAACAACAGGAGGAGGAGTTGATCCGGAGGGCATTACAGTCGTGTCAGAAAAGGTTTACAATCCAAATGATAGAACAAGATTGAAAGAGTAATACATGAAAGCCAACACTGACATGGATGACACTTTGCGGAAACAAACAAAAAAAGGTGAAATCAAGTATTTAAATAAGAAATTATGCATTTAAAAGTACGTTTGTGCGTATTTGTGAGTGTCTGTGACTTAATAACATTTGTGTAACAGTTGGATATTTATGGGATGCACTGTTGTCAGAGCCATGCTGTGTTTCTTTACTTTTACTTTTTTAAATTATTGGTATGACACATACAAATTGTGTAGACTTACTTCAAGTGATATTCGGCCTGCCACTTTTCAAGCCACAAAGCAAAACCAAATCAAACCAAGAGGAAATGAATAAAACCAGTAAAGACTGACTGCAGTCATCAACAGATAAAAACTCAGGACTCATGTTAGAGATGAATCGAGAGTGGACTTGGCAGAAAAAAATGGGCAACGTCAGACAGAACTGCAAGCAAGAGGGGAAAAAAACGTGTCTTTGAATTTGATTTAAAAGTGTCAGTGGCGGGACAGGACTTTATGTGGGACGGGGGCTGTCCCAGAGTCTGGGAGCAGCGACAGAAAAAGCCCAGTCACCTTTGGTTTTGAGGCGTGACCGGGGGACTGACAGGAGTTGTAATGAGAATCAGCTCAGTGGCCTCAGGGGCAGAATCTAGAATTAGCAGATCAGTAATGTAGAACTAATACATGTAGGCCCTTAAACACCAGTCATAATATTTGAAAATCAACTCTGTATTTCAGCGGTAACCTATGCAAATAAGCTAGGACCAGAGTGATGTGTCGTCTTTTCTTTGTGCCAGTTTAAAGTCTAGCAGCTGCATTTTGAATCGGTTGTAGACGAGAAAGAGTGGAAGTGGTCAGCCCAATATAGACAGAGCCACAGCAGTGCAGTTGAGAGGTGATAAAAGGATGGATAACCATTTCCACGTCCTTATGAGATAAAAATGGCTTGAGTTTGGCTGTGGTGTGGTCGTCTTGCTTCATGCCTTTCCAGTTGACATTGGGCCTCTGGGTGTGTTTTTTTTTTTATGGTTGCAGTTTACTACTTGAACAGCTAGCTGACCTGCTTCTCAGTCTGATCTCCATCAAAGCTCCTCACCTAATGTCAGTTTGCTCAAAATGTTAAAAATCAGTGTGTCTGCCCTAGTCTATTGCACCTAATTGTCAAAAAGTGCTTGCTGATGCGTCCTCATGCATGTGGCAGAAAAACAATTTAGTTACTTGATTTATTTCTCCTTATGATTCTCACCAGCATCACTTACTACTTGTGGCCACAAAACGCCGTGGTGCATCTTTTTGTTTAAGTCATAAAACTTGAGGGAAACTGGCAAAACGCTGAGGAGAGATGTCTGTTAAATTAGCATCTCTGCACTTTTCTTAACATCTGCTTTTTGTTTGGAGATGTCAACAACTGCCTATCAGAGGAAACCAACAACCAAATACCAAACACCTGCAGGATGTTGTGATCGTCAGCTGCCTGTCCCACTCTTGCAAAGCTCTCTCATGCACCGTTGCATTGCACTGCATGCAATATGCAATATTCTGCTAATCAAATGAGCTGCTGAATAGTGGAGGGGAAATGTGGCTTGGAATTTATACCACAGTATTCTAAAAAAAAACTGTTGCTGTATATCCTGGTGTTGTATGCCGGTTCAAACCTCTGTGGAAATGCCTATTTTTTGTCTAAGGTTTCAACAGGGTTTTAACTTTTATGACTTGAAAATCACACAGGCCAAGTATTTAATAAAAGTGAAAAAGCTCTACCAACAGCAGACTCACACATTTCATCCTCAGGTGATGAAATAGACTGCTGCACGCCAAAGCATACAGACGACAGACTTCGGTGTTTCTGTTTTAAGACCCATGTCCACCGGGTGCAGGATGCCCTCTCTTTTTCAGGCAGTCTCTTGTTTGTGTTTGTGCTGTTAGTTGGCTTTTGTTTTGTCAGAGATTAGGTGTTGTGCTTGTTTCACTTCCCTCCAGCCTCATGTCGCTGCGTACAGAAACACACGCACAGGTGCTGCTCATACAGCAGCTTTTTTAGGACTTCATTTTTTTTCTGGAAGCGTGCGTAGTGCCAGTTCTGCTCGGTGTGGGTGAGGAAACAGGGCAGGGTTAGCTGATCCTTAGTGACTCTCTCAAATTAGCCAGAGAAAGTGAAACCACAGAGGTTAGACTAAACATACACTGTGCATCGTTCGCAGCTCAGTCTGTCCTCCAGCTGGACACAGATTGCACGTTTCCCCAAAACAGAAACTGACCAGTTAATTGTGGGCTGATTAAACCTTTTTAAACAGCCAGTGATCAGTGGCTATGGATACTGGTTATGGCCAGTTACGCCCAGTAGTGTTGGAATAATGTTATTTCTGTTCATGGGAGCTATTTCACCATTGACGTGAGCAGTTACATGCACATCAAAACAGAGGCACTGGACTGGAGAAACATTTCAAACTCCATATGAACGCGTTTATTGAAGATGGCGTTTTGCTCCTATGTGGATCTTTATCAGGTCAAATGTCATTGAACATTTTTGTGTTTTTTGCTCCAGTTGGAAGTTTGCAGTGTTGTGGATCCTAGATAGTGTTTACTGAAAAAGACACAGGTCGATTATTATCCATTGATTCATGGGTTCTGAAATTAAGCAACAACTATTCATGTATGCTAATAAAACTAACAGAATATTTGGATTCAGAGCTTCCAAATTTACTCTTTAAAGTGCAAAAAAGGTGTCAAGTGACAAAGTGGAATGTGCTCCAAACTACATCATGTTTATTTGTTTCATTTATGTATGATTTATTTGATAGAGAGCAATACAATACATCAATGCAAGTGTCATAGTGTTTGTAGCGGATGCTCTTTGCAACACCCATCCCTGGAAGAGCTTTTGTAAAAATAAGAGAAAACTAAAGAATAGCAGGTAAACTGATTACAGCAGGATACAAGCATCATGTCTATACTTTCTCTGTGTTTTGCACTTTCTTCTTTACCACAATGAAACACTCCGTGACGTAAACATATTTTTGGATCGGAGAGACTTTGCATATGATTTTTTTTTTCAAAAACGGAAACATAATCATTTCTGTTAGAGGGTTTTTCCTGCTTGGAAAAAATTTCAGGTGGCTGCTAAAAAATGCTAATGGAGTCCTTCAGTCTTCTTGACATTAGTGTTGTTGTTCTGTGAGCCATAAATTTGACAGAATGATTGATTTTATGTTGGCAATAACTCCCTCATCCCAGTGCTACTCTGGTAGCTACTACTATGTTATTGGTAATTTGTGAATGTAACAGCAGTGTAATGAAGTCTTGCTACCAAAGATATTTTCTTTTTACTCCTAATGCTCTCCTCCTTCAGGCGATCCAGCTCTTACTCAACAGCTCCTGTTCAGGCAAACCCTCGGAGTTGTCTGTGCATGATGAATTTTCACCTCATGTGTCATCAGACAAAAATCATCTGAACGCTCTCTTTTCTTTGTGTGTGTGTGCGTGTGTGTGTGAAGGCGTTAAAGTTCCCCGCAGCTTCCGGCTGCTGGAGGAACTGGAGGAAGGTCAGAAGGGCGTTGGCGATGGTACGGTGAGCTGGGGTCTGGAGGATGACGACGACATGACGCTAACCCGCTGGAACGGCATGATCCTCGGCCCGCCCAGGGTGAGACAACCTGCAGCACACACACATCACACACCACACTGCTGCCCTTTCACTAGGCACACATGGTTTCAGAGAGTTGCTTTGAAAGAACATCAGGGCCCATGTCAGTTCTTATTTATCACTGAAAATTGTATGCGATATTTGGAAAATGTCAGTTTGTTGCTCTTTGGATGCCAATTAGAGATTTAAGACTATTCAAATTTTAGTTATGTGTTTGTAGGTGAAAAAGGTGTGAAATTTTTCATATATCTGTACATCTGAGATGGTATCTGAGATGTTAGAAAATATTACATTGCAATACATTTTACTTTGTCTGTTTTCTATTTTGAATTTGAATGTGAATCTGAAAAGTGCTTTCATAGATTCAAAACCTTCACATCACCAAACACCAGGTTTGTCAGGGATCAAAAGAAAACAATGCCTACTTTTTGAAAGACACAAGATTTTTTTGTTGTTTTTTCAAGCATGTGAAAACAAATAGATTTAAAGACAGATATACTCAGGCATTTACTGAGGACATCCAAATTCATGGACATACATCATTAGATGCCATGAATTACATGAGTCTATAAGCAGCCTGCAGAGTTACAGAACAGGCAACAGAGTTAAAAGGGAGATGAAAACAAAAACGATACTCAAAAGCACACAAATTCTGAACAGGTTTTTCACTCAGTCAACATTAATGCCACAGAAACTCGCAGAGCAACCAAGTAAAACTTATGCAGAACCTGCACAGACCCATGCAGTTCTTTACTATGTGAGCTAACTGGTCACTCTCTCTGTTTATGTTTTTTGCAGACAATCTATGAAAACAGAATATACAGTCTGAAGGTAGAATGTGGCCCCAAATACCCGGAGACCCCCCCTTTTGTCCGCTTTGTGACCAAGATCAATCTGAATGGTGTGCACAACTCAAATGGTGTGGTAAGTCTCCAGTTCTCAGCTCTTGGTGCAAACACTGTAATAGTGCTGCCGACCGTCAACCCAACAACCAGCGACTGCCGGTGTATTCGCCTGGGACCGTAAAGCTGAAGACCCTCAGGCATTTCTCCATTCTCTGTTTAGAAGCGGCTTAGATCGTCACTAAAATGAAAATAGTTGGTCCACCTGAAGTGAGCCTGGTCACGTTAGGCTAACCGCTGTCGCTAACTTCAGGGCTAACCCCATTCACTTTAAGCAAGAAGCACAGGACCTTGGCTTAGGTCTTGAGCAATTATAGTATTTATTTACTGACAAATAGCCTAAAACATACAGATGTTGCTCTACTAGGTTCTCAGCTATACTGATAACTTCATACTCCGTGCTCTGGTCATCTGCGACTCTGCCTCTTGACTGATTCCTCACTACACACACAGCCTACACACCGAGCTGTCCCTTAAAGGCAAAATGAGTAGGATTTGCTGTTTTGCTTTGTAAATACCACATTCAAAAATGGCCCCTCCTACCCGGCCAAGCCGAAGTGGGTTTTTGTTTCCTAGGATGGTGACAGAATGAAATGACCGCCCAACATTGAAAACACTCTGATGCTGTCATACGAAAAAAAATACAGCTACCCAGCACCTGCCTGTCTAACAGAATGTCGCTCTCCATCCTCCTCCTCTCCCTCAGCGCTCGCCAGCGGGTGAAAGTCAACCCCAGATTCGCTCGCGCTGTGGAACGAGCTTTGTCCGCTTGGCGTTTCGCCTCGCAACATTTGCGTTTTCCACAGTGCGTGTCCATGATTTTCATAGCTTCCTATTGGATGTCGTGCTATCGATCTGTGATTTGCTGGGAGCTGCACGCCCGCTGCCCAAAGGTGTAGCCCAGAGGAGCCCTGAGCTCAGCAGAACAAGAAAATCCAGGCAGAAGGCAGGGTCTCTGCTGACACACACACACACACCAACACACACTTCTAGTGGCTCAAAAGTCATAATGGAGAGGGATTATTTTTGTACGAGTCTATACATTGTTTTTTTAGGAAAATCGGAGTCATTCTGCCTTTGAAGGAGCTACGCTAGTTCTCTATCATATAGAAAATTGCTTAAAATAACAACTGGCAATAGACTCAGTCGATCGCTGATGGCCGATATATTCATCCAATCGTCCAAGCCTAGAAACTGTATGTCAAGCATGTCATGGTTTGAATCAATGTTTTTAGATAAGCAATCAGGTCTTAAGAAAACACATTTTACCCCTCAAAAATAACAGTAGCTCACCAAGCTTGCCCTGACAACTGATACTGCTCAGGCCTGACGTTGTTTTGGAAGTATCAGACCTTGTGTGCCCAGACCTCCTGCCTTGCACCAGCTGGCCCGGTGCTGCTGCTGTGTCCCTACGCCCGTGTTAACTTTCCAACTCCAGCAGCTCTATCTATGTATGATTCACTTTGATATGTTTTATGAACATAGTCCGCTGGGGATACGGCGTGCTGCCATGCATATGTATGAGAAAATGAAATTAAATATGTATAGCTTTTTCTGAAAGTGGACTAACAAAATTAGGCGTGTGAGCAGAAGAGCCGCCAGCGTCCTGCACTCCTCCTCGCCCTCAGGGTGTCAGCAGGCCCAGAAAAACTCTTAAAACATCTTAAATCATAATATTTGAACTCTGTCTTAAGTATCTCTAATATAGGTTAATATTAGCATTTTTAAAGTCACTTTAAGAGGTCTTAAAAATGGTTTAGTTTCTTGGTGCACAGTTTTATTCTTCTTATTTTTTTTTGTTTGTTTTTAGGAAGAAACACACAAGCCTACGTTTTTTTTTTTTTTTAAATCAGTATGATATTGCTTTCTGACACTTTACTTAAAGGGCGTTGTGATGCCTCACAGAATATAAGCCTTTTAAAGGACAGATAAACTTTTCGTACAACCTATTGATCAAACAAACACAATTACCTTCCGTTCAAAACTATACTTGACAAGATTTTATGTAAAAATACAGCCACCGCATAAAAGGAAAATCACAAAGACTGTTTCATCCCTGCTAATTGAGATACCAAAGTTTTTTTACTGTTTTCCCAAGTAAAATCCCATAAACCAGCTGGATCAGCATTTTAAACGTGAGCGTGTTGTATAATAGGGTTGAACTGATAAATTGGCAGACTGTCGTAATCAACCATTGGTTTCTACCAGTATCGGTATCTGTGCATCCCTGCTGGGCACGCAAGACGTAAGTTGACATTTCATCTAGTTTATGGTTTGGTGTGCGTGTTGTCTTGTATTTATGGGTTTGTAGGGATGTATTCAGTTGTGGAGGGCAGAATTTGCAGCTCATTCAGCAACCGTTTTTACTCCGACTGTATTACAGTTTACTGTTAAGCTATTGCTCATTTGGCGGCAGTCTTGCCAGTTTCCTAATCAGATGGCGTTGAAGACAAAGTCAAGCCAAAGAAGCACTCGTTAAAAAAAAAACAGGATTGCAACAGTCCAAATTGGAAATCTCCTATAAATCTGATGCATGCACCGACTGCTGATGGGCCACACTTTCCTGCAAGGAGGTGACTGAACTGCAGAAAAGCTGAAATGATCAGACCCGACCCACAGACAGTAGGACGTGCTAGGAAGGTGAAACAGACGAGTAGAAATTGTTCAGTCTCAGTGATTCCAGCTCCAGTGGTGGTCCATCTTTGTCCTGCTTCTCGGATCCGTCAAATTTGCAGCAGAGTAAAATTAACATCTGTCTTGTGTTTCAAAAGCACTAAATTAAGACAGGCCCGTCTGAGAACCTGAACCTGTTTGCCCTCTCATTTGTGTCCCATTTCATACAAAAAGGTTGAAGATTTTCAAACAGCCTCCTGCCATTTACAGCCACTCACATGTGAACCTGCCTGGTGCAGCTTTAATGCCATGTGATTAACTACTAAAGTATTCAACCCTGTACTTTTTGCACATTGTAAAGTGTCAGCAGGTATTAAAACAGGCAAATACAGTATCACTGTCTTTACTGTCTTTACTGTATTATCCATGTTTCAGCCTTTATGCCCAGCTGCACAACAGATTTGTCATTGTGCAACCGTAACAAGATGACCTTCGCTTTCTCCTCCTCCACCCCCTACTCCCATGATCCCCTTCCTCCCCCCTTCCCCCCTCCAGGTGGATACGAGGGCGGTGGGAGCGCTGGCCAAGTGGCAGAACTCATACAGCATCCGAATGGTGCTGCAGGAGCTCAGACGGCTCATGATGTGCAAAGAGAACATGAAGCTCCCGCAGCCGCCCGAGGGCCAGGTGTACAGCAACTGAGGCTCCTGCTGCTGCTGCTCCTCCCTGCCATGAACACACGTACACATGCACACACACACACACACACACACACACACACACAGACACACATACAGACATACACGGCAATGCACCTGATCATAAATACCTACGCTGACTTTACCAGCTTGAAACCACACACAGTCCACAACAGCAAAGCGCTCCTCATATTACCCAAGACTCTTTGCCCTCAGCCCCGCCTCCGTCTCAGACCACGCCCACTTCCCCCGTGTCCCTCGGGAGCTTCCCATTGGACAGAGAGAAGGATGCACAGGTGAACTCAGCCTCGCCATTCGCCACCCGATCGTTCCTGAACGTGCAGACCAGACATAACGACGACAAAGAAAAAAATACTGTACATCTTACTAATCTTATTTTTTATTATCTTTGTGTTCTACATCCGGATTGTAAAATAACATAAATGATCTTATTGAGTGTATCTGTCGTATGTGTGTGTGTGTGTGTGTGTGCGCGCGCGTGCGTGTGTGTGTACTGGATTCTTGGAGGGTCGGAGGGACAGTTACTTCTTACTGTATGTGTAACATATTGAGGGATTTGAGACGACTCGCCGCTCGGCAAAGGAAATAGAACTGTAATCCCCCGCTGAAATATGGATGTTAAATGTGCAGAACATTCTGCTTTCGCTTTTTCAACAAGAAACCTCATCACCTTGCAGAACGCTGACATGGATCCCCTTTGGCAAAAAAAAAAAAAAAGAAAAGAAAAAAAGAAAAAAAACAACAGTATCTCCCCAGCATCGCTTTGCTTTGTTTCCCAGGCTGCGTCAGTCTCAAATCGAGTATCCAGTTTCTGCAATCCCAATGATGTGAATCTGCTGGGCTTTTTTTTTTTTTTTTTTTTTAAGTCTTTTTTCCTTTTTTTTTTCACATGAGCGCATGTACGGTACATGGGAATAAACTGCTACTAGACATTCAGCGGCTTATGTATCAACAGGGCAACCCTGGCTCATCACTCATGTTCTCAGACTTGTCCTCTGTGTGCCATATGGTTCATAGCGCTTTGTGATGGTGATTGATCATTAGAAGCCAGTGGGGGTACAGGTCCTACTCATGCTTTTCTCTTCAAACAACGTGGAATTTGAAACACTCATTTTGTGCGCTTGGCACCTTTTCAGGATCACCACTGTACTGTGGCCTATGTGGAGAGGGGGAGAGCTGTGTTTTTCTTTCTTTTCTTTTGGTTTTCATTTTTTTTTTTTCTCTTTGTTGTTGTTTTTATTCTTTTGGTTCTCGTTTTGGTTTGTGTTATCCCAGGGCTGACCTGTTCATACTCCATGGAGTCATCTGTGAGACAGTGAACGCCCACTGAATGCAATGTATGGCTTTAGATGTTTATTTTATATCGGGTGTGAATCTAGTCAGGGTGACGGTGACCTGTTGCATGGTTTTATTTGAATTAAACGTCATTACTTTTGCACGTGTTCGTCTCGTGATTCTCCGTGGCCGGTTTCACTGCACTGTTGGACACCAGAAACAAAAACAGGATTACAGCTGAATGGAGTAGACAGTTAATGAGTTAAGATTTCAGTAATCGATAAATCGTTTGTCATTAATATGCCAAACATTTGCCAATTGTAGCATCACTAAGATAAATAAGACGCTTAGATTTGGTTACTTTTCCCCACTCATGGTATACAATTAATACTTTGGAGTTTGTTTGCTACCGTCAGAGTAAAGAAGCAAATTGAGGGAATCACTTTGCGCTTTGCCAGCTTCTGATAAGCATTTGTCACTGTTTTCATACTTTATAGACTAAATGATGAGTCAGTTAATTGAAAAGGGATTAATCAGCGTTGAAAAATCATTGGTTGCAGCCCTAAATAAGATATTTTAGAATGAATGTTGAATCAATACTGACACAAGAAAGCCCTGCTGGCTGCTGCAGCTGCATCTTTGTATTAAGAGTGAAGACAAACATCACAAACAATATTAGAAATTCAGTTTGTTAATTACATGCATAAGGAGAGAGACGTGACATCTAAATTTGCTTTCTAATAAATGAGTATTTCTTTTTCAAAATGATGGACAGTAACGATAACAGTAAACACACTTGCTCTTTTTGATATAATCAAATACATACATTTTGTCTTTTATTACCCAGCTTTTCTGTCATTTTAAACCTGGGAGAAAAGGCTGTTTATTCAGGTTGTGACTGTGACACAATTGAGTCATTCCTCCGTGCGTACGTCTGCACATTGCAAGCCGAGGTGAGAGAAAGTGAAGCACCCAGCAGAGGAATACCGCCCCATCCATCACATTTATAAAGACTCCAGTGATAACAGTGAGCCGGGAGCCGGTCCGCCCCTGCAGCCCGCCGCCTCTCGTCCGTCTTGCTGGACTGACGGCAAGATGCCGCACTACAGGGAACCAAACACAGCGTCCCCATTCAGCAGCTGCTGCCGCTCTCCTTTGCCTCCACTCGCCACTCCTCCACTTCAGGGGAAACGGGACAAAGGCCGGCACGTGACCTGAGCCTGAGGGAGAGAAACCCAGTGAATCAATCACAGGGAGAGATACAGCTGGGTGCCCCTCACTACCCTAAACAATATAGAGACAAGCTCTTATGGACTTCCAAGGAGAGACAAAATCAGCTGACAGGGAAAGGCATTTATCTGAGGAGCAGCTCTGCAGCACAGACTCAAAAATGAGCCGTATAACCTGCCAGGAAATGTGCAGCTCCGTGTAAAGGCTAGATATTCAGAGAAGGTGAACAGAAGTGGCATTTGAGGTCAGACGAGTGTATCAGTTTCCTGCTGTATTGCTCTGATTTTGGCTTTTAACCAGAAGTCTGTTCTCATTGAGTCCGGTATGACAGAAGCTGATCTCGCTGACAGCAGCTACTTCAAGCAAGCAAAACTGTATTTATAAAGCACATTTCATTCCAGGTAGAAGCACAGTTTGCTTTGCAGAGCGTGAGCTGATGCACCTCGGAAACTGCAGCTACAAAAACTATGTGGGTAGCGCACAAAATTAATCATAAGACATAGGTGAACAAAACTAAGGCAAACACATCAATATAACCTGTGAGTTAAAAGCCATTAAGATTTAATAATAGAAAATAAATCTATGAATAAATAAAACAAATTAGTGACATAAAATAATTAAGACCAGCAACTAAAACCATTAAAAAGGTAGGAATAAAATAAAATCGCAGTAAAACCTAACATGATTTTTTTTCTTTAACCGTCGTACTTATTCATTTAATTGTTCAGTAGTGTTTTATTGTGAGTTTGCTCGTCACTTTAAAGAAATGTATGCTGGAGTTTCCCTGTGTCAGAGAAGGCGAGGTGTGTCACTCTGCCCTAAAGAGCTGATCGTTTTACAGGGTTTTACTGCCTGAATGTGGTTTCACAGGATTTTCCACCCAACGAGAGGAAAGTGACTGCAGTGACAAATTTATCAGCAGCATCTGTACAAAACTAATTTGTTGATCTTCAAAGGCCCTTATTTGTCAAGTCTATATCAACTCTATTTAGTATACTCACATTTAGTGCTGAAACAAACAGGCCATGAATTAATTTGTCCATTAAGAGGAAATTAATCGGTTGTCATTTCGATAATCGCTTAATTATTTAAATCATCTATCAAAAAAAAATTTTTTTAAATTACTTCACTAACATCACTAGTTTGCTGAAATTTTCTTTTCTCTGTTCATGCCATTATAAAATTAAAGGTGCAGTACGCAGAATTGTAAAGGGTGTATTGAAATAGATTCTTTTGTGTGTTTGTGTGTTGTCCGTCTGTCCCATTCTCCTGAATGCGATATCTCAGGTGCGCCTTGAGGGAACGTCTTTACCTTTGGCACAAACGTCCACTTGGACTCAAGGATGAACTGGTTGCATTTTGGTGGTCAGAGGTCAAAGGTCATGGTGTCTGTGACCTCACACAAAACACACAACATTTTTGGCCATAACTCAACAATTCATACGCCAGTTATAACAAAGTTTCACATAAATGTCTAACAGGATAAAATGAAGAAGTCATGACATTTTATGTCCAAAAACTCAAAGCTCAACTTCACTGTGACACAAAAAAACAACAAAAAAAACAACAACAAAAAAAACATTTTTCTGGCCATTATTCAATACCATAACTCATAATTTTCACATCTTTTCCTCTCCCTGGATGACAGGACAGGATGAGGCCCTCCTGTTCCTCATTGGTTCTGCTGACATTGAGCTTCAGGTGTTCATTCTATACTCCTCTGTGAAAATAGTAAGTGAATAATTAAGTGAAAGCAGCATGTCTTTCTCTGGAAATTATTCACTGGAATCATACTCGTCAAAACAGCGATAACTTCCATTTTGCCCAAAAATACACCATATAACTTTGCTAAATTCCCTCAAAGTCTTCACTACAAATAAAACTTCAGGCTGAACAGACGTGGACGTAAACTGCAGCAACCTGCTCGGTTCGGGGAGGCGTACAACCACAAGGCAGTAAGTCGAGTTTAAAGAGTCATCACTCCAATTGACCCCTAGCAATTTTGCAGATTACACTTTTAATACTTTAATACTTTGGGCTGCTGGTCAGGATAATAGACTAGAAACTACAAGCAATTTGAGGACATCACTTTGGGCTCTGCTAACCTCCCATAAGCATCTGTCATTATTTTGGACATTTTATAGACTAAATGATTAATCAAACAAACAAAAAAAAAAAATCAAAAATCAGCAAAATTATTAGTTATTTTATTTACATGCTTTCACCAGATTGTGTCAACTGTTTATCAGAGTGAAAGTTTCCCCGTCCGATCGTCCTAACAGCCTCGGCGGCAGCAGACAGACCTGCATGCAGAAAAAGGCAGAAAAACGAATGTGACAAGCCCTCAGTCACTCTAATTGAATGTGTTGTGACGGACAAGCGCTCCATCAGGCCAAACTGCATCACAGAGTGAAAGAGACGACGCAGCTCAATCAGCATAATTGTATGTGAGCAGCCCCCCGTCCTCCCTCAGCCCACCTGGCTCTCTCCTCTGTGGAGAAAGCACCACTGGTTTACCACACACACTTTCAAAAAAAAAAAAAAAAAAAAAAAGACAACGCAACTGGTGGTTTGCCTTTATCTTGTTGCCCTTTTAATTTATTTTGGCAGCAACGACAAAGAGATTTTAATAAAAGAGTCGGTGATGATGAATGTGGGTCATTCCCAGGTTAGGCCCGCTCTCTCTCTGTCTCCTCAGTTGGTTTTCTCTTCCTTTAATATGATCTATGGTCTACGATAACATCGATTTTAAAGGAAAAATCCACCCGAAAATGTCATTTTAAAAAACACCTCTCTGTGATGCACCTTGCTTGATGTACCTTTTTGGGTCCATTTTGTCTTCTCATTGTTATAAAGTGGAAAATTGGGAAAATGTTTCAGAAGAAAATGTTCCTATGATCTAAAACATCAATATTAAACGTCAGGTTTTGGTGTCACTCCCTTCAAATCACAGAGCAAGAGCTTCTTTCTAGAGCCTACTTATTAGTTTTAGTGTTAGTTTTAGTCTTTTTTTGTGAGGAGCGAGCTTCTAAAAAGTAAAAAAAAAAAAAGTATTGTGCAATAAAAACTCAACAAAACATCATACCCTTTAAAAAAAATAAACTGACAAAGATGAAAACGAAAGAAATTTTCTCTATAATTTTAGTTTATTTTATTTAGTTTTGTCAATGCACAATACAGGTTCAGTTAGTTTTTTTTTTTTTTTTTTTTTAAGTCAAGTCTTGTTTTTATGATAATAACCTCCGCACACTAACTTTTTGTCATGCTAGTTAAAGGAACCCAGTATAGTTTGTGACCACTTGTGGCGCTATTGTGCCCAACAGGAAAACTGGCCCTGCGTTCCAAATCGCATACTTATACTTTTTACTTTTAGTATGTACTGCAGCTGCCCTTACAAAGTATGTAGTTTAGTATGAAATATGCATGCTAATTCTTTTTTTTCCCTACTAAATAGTATGGTAGTATGAGTATTGGAACGCAGGGTGGGTCTCTGTTTTGTATATGTAATGGTTTCTTCCTGCACAAAGTGAACAGGGGGGCAACATATTACACACACTATTTTAAACAAAGCAACTTTTAAAATGTTTTGAGAAATAAATTCAATGTGTTTATGGGGCCTAAAAGACACCTAGTGTGTTTTGGTGAGAGAAGTGTGTTAACAATGAAAACTACATTAGGGATCTAAAACTCTCCCAGTATTTATTAATACATTTTGGATAAAAATGCATAACGTTGCAGCCTGTTTCCATCTAAAATGTATTTTTATCAAAACCTAATTTTAAAACTGTGTAATATGAGCCAATTTGAGTCTTCTTACTGAATCTGAATCAACTTTTTGCGACTCAGCACCTAAAAACAGACGTACGTACCCGACTGCTCTACCTTTAGCTTTGGTTTGATGAAAAACAGAAGATAAAGTTCCAATTTCATCTTTTAATTTTGCATTTAGAGGTAATAAGGCAACATTAAAAGGAACAACTTGAACTTCACATTTGTATGTGAAGTCTTCACTTTCCCTTGCAGCAGACGATTTGCCGGCTGCCTCTGTTGCTTTCCAAAATGACAAATGAGTGAAAAGGATTTTGGGATATGGAGGACAGCAAAGGACACGCCGATTGTTTCCTCCAAATTTTGTTAAAAGGAGCGGATCTGCATTTCTGGGTGACGTTCAGAGGACACGGTGGCCTGGGACGGCCTTGAAGAGCTAATGTGACGTATGCAGTCTTTAAATGGGGCTGGAAGTGGCTCCTGGAGTGGGACTCAGATATTGAGGTTCAAATAAGGAGCGTGGCACGACTCCCTTCATTGGGAGCTGTGCAAATACATTCTGGGAAAATCTAACTTCCGGCGGTGGACACTAACAAGAGTTGGAACGGCAGTAGGACAGTAGAAGTATCCACCAACACTAACAGCAGTTAAATATAAAATGAAATGCATAAAAATACATAGATAAACATAAAAAATGAAAACAATCCTTTACAAGAAACGATTTCTAATTGAATTTACATTGTGTGTTTACAAAATGAACCAAAATTATAGAGAAAATGTAGTGGTATGGTCAGTGGTTTGGCTCCTCTGGGTAGCATTTCGTGTTAGCTTAGCATAAAGACTTGAAGTCTATGGGAGTCGTTAGCCTGGCTCCGTCAAAGTGAAAAAATAAACCTTACAGCGACTTTGAAGCTGCATTAGAACTGAAAATAAAGGAATGAGAGTTGTTCAAGGGTGAATTAATTTGTGGTGGATCTTCCTCTGCCTTCAGTGGTGTGTGGATCGCTGATAGACGGATGGATAAATGTGTTCAGAAGTTACAGTTCCTCCATTTAACTTCTCCAGAAATGACTCTCATTTTTAAAAAGAATCCCATGACGTGTATTTTAAATCCACATGTGTAAATAAGACAACTTCAGAGCTGCTGTGAGGTTTATTTTCTCACTTTAACAGAACCAGGCTAACGACTCCCATAGACTTCAAGTCTTTATGCTAAGCTAACATGAAATGCTACCCACAGGAACTGAACCACTGGATGTACAGAGGTGAAAATGGTATCCAACATCTTGTCAGAAAAAGGCGATTTTGGCAAGTATGCCTCTAAGACTCTAACCTTTGACCTCCTTAGTTTTGGATGCTTGTAATTTTTGTGATAGAGGAATTAGAGCATACTGTAGTGTTGCAGGGAGCATCAGCTGAGCGCCTGAGGAGTGAGACGTAAATGTTTTTCTAACCTGCGAGGCATCGATGGATTTCGCCTGGCTGAGCTTTTGCGCTGAACTTGAGGCGTTCATTAGCCCAGATAGACGAGCAGAGTCCCTGATTATCATATGAAATATCCACATTCACACACCATCTCAATAATTAACTGCAGGGCCTGATTGCGCTCCATTTGTTACATTCAGACAGGAGGCGAGGGCGAGTGTGGACCAGTTGTGGGAGGTGTCAGATGGTCGCTGACACACACACACACACACACACACACACACACACACACGCACACACTCCCACAGCCTTTCTCCTGCACGACCCGGTGTGTGTTCAGGCCTGAGCAGAGCAGAGCAGAGGAGCCCATCTGCTCATGGGGTCAATACCACTCACACACACTTACACACACACAAAGCACACACAGGCCCCATGGCAAGAGCTCCAATTAGCTAAATGAGACAATTTTTTTTTTTACTCCGTGTTGATTTGCATTTTTTATAGCGAGCACATGGTTTTAAAAGTCTTGATTTTACATTTAAATGTTTAAACTGTGAAATTGGACTCGTAAAATGAAACTGAATGAGAATTCACATGAGAAGTATGTACAAACACTTCTTTGTCTGTCTTTTCCTTGAGCCCTGCTGAATGCTTTTACTTTTGCTGCTGCAACAATCTCATTTTCTTATTGGGATCAACAATATTTCATCTTCACTTTTTTGTCAAATGGAAAACAGGATCTGCATTGGAAAGGTTATCTTTTCTCCCCTTTAAACAAGTAGAGTGCAACAACCGTATTAATTTTTTTTATTCTTTATTCTTTATTTGGATGCCCAGTGGCTTCCAGAAAGTGGACCCTCATCTTCCTGAGATTCATGCAAAAACAAACAAAAACAAGCTGTGATTAAAATCTCACTGTATCAATAACACAAACATCAGTGAATTAGTGAAATTACTCAAAAATTACTTACAATAAAACAAAAAAATGAAACTGTCAGATGCACAACAACAAAAAGAACAAAAACAATTAAAAAAATTCTGAGACAGAGAATCACCACAGTATCTATTAAAAAAAAACAAAACATCAGTTAAACATCTTCCTCCCCCACAAATACTTCACGATACATTTCGGCAGAGTTAGGCTGTGCTGGGCCCGTCCGACCTGCTGAGCCAGCCTCGGGTTTGGTCTAAATTTAACTACTTCCTCCCGTCTCATTCACCGGCAAAATGGCCGATAAACCAAAGTGACTGTTTGGGAAATGGAGAGTCATTTGCACGGGGTCACCAGGCGAAGAAGGAGGCCATCGAGGGTGGAGGGGTGAGGAGGAGGGGAGGTGGGGTGGGGCTGTAAATTTGTGTCCGGGTGTCAGAGCTCCTGCGGCCTGCGGGCTCAGCAGAGGCTCTGCGGCGTGGACGGCTGTAAGGTGACGGAATGTGAACCCCCTTTTCTGCAAACCCTCCCTCCTCTCCTCACACACACACACGCACACACACTCACACCCATTATGAAACTCCAGCAGATGGCCAGGAGACAAAGGGTGTAAGGGTGAGAGACCACCCCCTCCTTCCCTACCTCACTTCTCCCCAGTGTCCTCCCAGCCCCCCCCTCCAGTCCAACTCTACTCCATGACAAGCACCCAGTCTGCACTCATAGCTTTACAGCTGGCTGCTATCACACTGAAACCTCTTTCTCAATGCCCCCACACACCCTCCCCTCCACTCCACACACACACACACACACACACACACACACACATGCGCGCGCTCTACTTTCTTACAGCCCCAGCATGCCACGTGCCTCTCAATTAAGTCAAATCGTCAGTGCTCTCTCTCTTTGTGGCCGCTCCCTGCTTATGCAGATGCGGCGATTACCCTCAATACTTCACTCCTGCGAAATGAGCTTTTTTTAATGCGGACATTAGCCAAATGATTCGCAGTGTCCTTTATCAGTGGAGAGCTCCCATTTGGGGCCCTTGGCAGGTAATTCTCCTTTTGACAGTGCAATTGAACTGGCCCGGCGCTGAAGGGCTATTTGGCAAGGAGCCATTTAGTGTAAGTGCTCTCAAGGCCAGCGAATGACACTTGTAGAGACAATGTCACCCCCAGTGACACCATCAGCTGATTGTATATTGAACAGAAATGGAGGAGTGATGTACGCCGCGGGCCAAGAATATGCAGCATTATTGGCAGGGCGAAGTCCGGCGAAAGTTAATTCACTTGGGTGCGGTGGAGGTCTCTATCAATATCAGGTGCCAAGGACACCGGGACAGGGACTTTTAGGTGATAAACCGGCTTATTTCACTAATGTGCGCCGTGCGATCATTTTTTATACGCTGCAGCAATGTAGCGGACACGTTGTAGATGAACCCAGAAATGTTCCCAACATGCTAAGGCTGTGTACTCATCTATATTTGTAACGTATTGGAGGTCCTTAAACGGGCACAAGGGAGATGAGCACAAATATATTACAGGAAAAATTCGTCCTAAAAAAAAAAAAAAAAGTTATGAATGCTGTTTTTTCCCTAAATGTGGACAACCATGTAGCTTAAATGGTGTCTGACAGTGGAAATGTTTCAGCGATCTAAAACATGGACCGTAAACGTCAGGTTTTCAGGATTCAAGATTTCTTTATTTGTCATTTCTTATGCCCTTGTGCACATAAAAAACGAAATATCATTCCCCCCGGTCCATACAGTATCACAAAGACAAAGACAAAGACAATTAAAACTACTAAAAGTAGCGCTAAAAACATGTAAAAACCTAAAAATGTAAACAGAAAAACTGTTAAGGTGCACAGAAAGTTGGTGTCAGTCCCTCACAAACACAAAGAGCGAGGCCTTCTTTCTACAGCTGCCTTTTTGCACCGCCGCTCATCGACGTTCATACAAGGAGAAATCCGTCGTCAAAGAGCACAGAGACCAATTTCTTCAACCACGGGCAGCAGCAGATAGACCAGAATGCAGTGCAGCACCAAGACAGGCTGTGTTTGGAATAAATGTTGACTCTTGCCTTCTCTCAGATGAAAAAAAAAAAAAAAAAAAACCCTCAGATTGTTTTCACAGATTTTGGAGCGGCTATCTGCACTGAATACAATACACCTGTTGTTCCATTGTCTGTCTCATAGCTTCATCCGCCATCCGGCATGTCATCATTCTCTCCATCCACTGCATTTTTTCCCCCCCCTCATCTCTCTGTTTTTCCATTTCTGAGCAGCATCTGTAGCTCACGCCTGGCTTCTCCCCCGAGACCCTGACATGCACCAGAGCAGAGGCCAGTGACACGTTTGATTGATGACCTCCGAAATGGAAAGGAGAGAGATGGACAGGTTCCTTTTATCAGGATTGAGGCCTGACTAGATTAAAATGTAGTTGTACAATCCCCCCCCTTTTCCGCCTCCCCTCTTTGCGTCCCTGTTGGCCCCTTCAGCATCCCCCTCCACTCCCTGTCACTCACCTGACGGCTGGGAGTTTTTCCTCGTCTCCCCCCGCTGACCCCTCGCACACGCACGCTGCACACGGTGCGGACGAGGCCGCTCGTGCAGGGCTTTAACCAGTCACCTCCAAATTGACTTTGAGGTTTTGTCATTTGCTGCTGCTGCAGAGCGGCGCACGAGACAAATCTCCACGGGCCGCTCACGGGCGTCTTTTTTTTTTTACACCAAGCTGGTCGTTTACAAAAAAAAAAAAAAAATGCACAAAATGTGTAGCAACACGAATCACGAGTCGCTCTCCGCAGCTAACCACAATTAACCCTGAAAAAACATGCAGATTGAAGAGGGGGAATTCTGCTGTTTCTCACTCGCTAACTGCTGATTAAAAGAAAAGAGACAATCACTCTCATTCACTGGCTTGCAGCTGCCTCATTGTCGGATCCCGGAGTGAGAGATTTTGGTGGAGGTGCTGAAAAGACGCCTCAGTGAAAAGGACCTGCGTTTGTTTTTCAGATGGTTCTCTAATGACTGGATGTGATTAGCACAAATTATCTCACTTATCACAGCTCAACAGGCCTGGATAGACAGTCGGTGGATGATTCACCCCACCTCGAGCGTGCATTTACCCCTATAGAGAGCATCTGTCTGCACCGCTAATGCAAGTTTTGAGATGGGCTGCAAGTTCAGCCCGTGACTGTGTGTTGTCACGTGGTACAGCTTGGAGACACTGTGTAAGACATTATTAGCAGCACGGTGGGATCACCTGCATCATTATCAGTCCAGTGTGTTTTTCCACTGTGATGCAGCCGTGATAACACGCTGTGGCACTACGCTGCGTTTGTCTGACTCACACTGTGAGTGATCGGTCCAGTCCTCTGGGAAACCTTTTGCATGACTCACCGATGACATCACTGCAGTTTAAATGAATGTTTCACTCTTAAGTTGACAGTCAAAGTCACTGCAGATTACAACTTCTTAGCCATCTTGAGCTCGCCAGCATCTGTGCTTCCGAATACTGAGACATAAATATCAGGGGAAATATGCTCCTGCTGCTACTACCACTGCTGTTACCACTATTACTGCTACTACCACTGCTGTTACTACTGTTACTACTACTACCACTGCTGTTACCACTATTACTGCTACTACCACCGCTGTTACCACTATTACTGCTACTACCACTGCTGTTACTACTGTTACTACTACTACCTCTACTGTTACTACTATTACTACTAATACCTCTGCTGTTCCTACAGTTACTACTAGTATCACTGCTGTTACTACTGTTACTACTAGTACCACTGCTGTTACTACTGTCACTACTAGTACCACTGCTGTTACTACTGTTAGTACTAGTACCACTGCTGTTACCACTATTACTACTACTACCACTGCAGTTACTACTATTACTACTACTACCACTGCAGTTACTACTATTACTACTACTACCACCGCTGTTACTACTATTACTACTACTACCACTGCTGTTACTACTATTACTACTACTACCTCTGCTGTTATTACTGTTACTACTAGTGCCACTGCTGTTACTACTATTACTACTACTACCTCTGCTGTTACTACTGTTACTACTACTGCCTCTGCTGTTACTACTATTACTACTACTACCACTGCTGTTACTACTGTTACTACTAGTACCACTGCTGTTACCACTATTACTACCACTACCACTGCAGTTACTACTATTACTACTAATACCACTGCTGTTACTACTGTTACTACTACTACCTCTACTGTTACTACTATTACTACTAATACCTCTGCTGTTCCTACAGTTACTACTAGTACCACTGCTGTTACTACTGTTACTACTAGTACCACCGCTGTTACCACTATTACTACTACTACCACTGCTGTTACTACAGTTACTACTACTACCACTGCTGTTACTACTATTACTACTAGTACCACTGCTGTTACTACTATTACTACTACTACCACTGCTGTTACTACTATTACTACTGCTACCACTGCTGTTACTACTAATACTACTAGTACCTCTGCTGTTACTACTATTACTACTGCTACCACTGCTGTTACTACTAATACTACTAGTGCCACTGCTGTTACTACTAATTAGAGATGTCACAATACTACAATTTTGTTTGTTTATACCAATACCAGTGAAATTCTGGGATTCTCGATACCCGATCGGATACCGCTGCAAAACCAGGAATCTCATTAAGCACACACTACTTTATTTGAGTAAACAGAAGGGTTATGTTTCGAGTATTTAAATCTACAGGCCACATTAGAAAAAGAACGAATAAAAGGCACAAGTGCGGCGCTGTCCTGTAGGCTTCAAGCTGCGAACACAACAGCTCGACAAAATATGAATTTAAAATTAGAGTCTATGAAAAGTCGTGCGTACTAACAGGTAAAAATGGCATGATTATGTGTTCTCAGTTTGTTTTTATAGCTCTGTAAACACAACTGCAACTTTGAGAAATTCAAGTGTTTAAACATACAGGCTATTTTCTTTTATTGTTCTTGTCTTATGGAAACTCTGAGCCGTACCACATGAGTGTAAACTCTTTGGCTGTTAATAGCAGGATTTCTGTATATGTGCATGTATTATGGGTGTGTGCTTTTGATGTGTGTGTATGTGAGCTTGTGACTATGACTTCATTCATTACATTTGTGCAGTCAGTCAATCAATCCATCAATTACACTTTATACAGCACCTTTCATGCATGTGTAATAGATGGGTATTTATGGGATGCATTGTTGTCAGTGTGTTGCATTGTTTTCATTTTTTCTCTCTTTTTCCTTTACTTTTTTTTTTTTTTTTTTTTTAATTATTAGTATGACAGAAACACATTGTGTATACTTACATGCAGTGATATGCTACCTGGAAAATGTATTTTGTATCTTTTATAAATCATTTTATATGTGTAAAATAAGCAAACCAAACCAAACCAGGCTAAGATTACATTAAAATGATCAAAACTGAGTTACAGAATGAGGTATCAAGTTGAATCGGCTGTTACTAAAAACACTCGTATTGGTGTCATTTTCAAAATTCTAGTATTAACTCATAATCTAAAGTCCCTGCTACTAGTACAGTGGTGACAAGTACTGCTATAATAACCGCTACTGCTGTTATTGCTAATACCGTTATGACTGATAATACCAGCAACTACTGCAAATATGAATAAGATTTATACATGGGGCTTTGGGGATTGAAGATTTTTTTTTTTTTACCAACCCCGTCATTGAGGCTTGCGTCTTCAAGCAGCATTTCTCTCATTTTCTGATCCCTTCTCGCCACCGTCCCTCTGCTGTGTTCAAAATAGACCAGACAGGAGGGGATTTCTCCAATGAAAACATGTCACAATATGAGGCGCTGGTGGAAAATCCCCCATCAGCATCTGTGTGTGAGATTATATTTTTTTTTATGATCCAGTCTAAATGACCTGTACCTCGCCGAGCCATCTGTGTGCGCGTGAGCCGTCCAAGCTGTGTTTAAGCTGCTGTCTCTCTGACACAACCAGAGTTTGACCCCGTGACCCCGCCGGCACCCGGAGGTCAGCCTGTCACGGCCGACAGACCGGAAGTCACCGTGGGGGCCATTGTATCTGGATGAGGGTTTTATGGAGGGGGGGTCTTCAGAGAGGCATAAAACTGCCACCGACAGAGAGGGGATGTAGATGAAAAATAGCAATGTTAAACCAGCGTAGCAGTCTCATAGAAATGTGAAGAATGTAGCACTTAAAACAGTCCCACATGATTAAAATACACAAAAAATATGTGTCTATGTTTTATACGTGTGATACATTCGCTAAAATGTCTTAAAACCTCTTCCACTACACCGGTCCTATCAGTGGGTTCGCCGTTACAAATGGACGCTACATGGCCGAGTTTTGTTCAAATCTACAGATTTTTATTTTAAATTCTAGCAGAGACTCCACGGTTTCCAAAGACACAAAACATGTCCTGCTGAGTTACAGGGAAATGTGTACAACATGATGCACGAGACATGTCGATATTTTCTTTTTTTTTTTTTTTGTGATCAAATATTTTATTTTATTTCTTCTTTTTTAAGACAGATACAACATGTAACACCAGTAGCATTTGTTTCTGCCAAAAAAGACAAGAAAAGAGAAAAAAAGAGATTACGCATATATGCATATACATATGAACACCTTCACAATCACACATATGTAAATGCATACGCACACATACTTACATACATAACTACACACATGTCGATATTTTCTATTGTATGTAATGCTGCAGCCATAAAAAACAGTGGCATCCTGGTTTTGAATATTTCACAAAATATAAGTTTGATGCAGCCTCAGTGAAGCCCTGCAACCAGCAGATGCACAATATGGATGTGCCGCTGTGTTACAATATGGAAAAAGTGTTTTATTTTATCTGTGAAGCTGCATAAGTGCACATTTAAAGGGTTAATTTTGAGGTTTTCTGCTTTATGCACATGCTGTCTGCCTTACAGTTGCCTCTAACTTCATCATGTGTGATGTATCATTCACACTGATTCAGCTGTTTCAGGAATACATCTATCTGTGTACAGCGTGAACCCCTTAAATTCCCTTCAATTTCCCCTTAAGTAGCTTCAAATTAAGAAATAACATGTTGCATGTCACTTATGTAATATTATTAACTTACTGTATTGTTTTTTAGTTATTTCCCCTTTTATTCCTTCTACTGAAAGGTACTGGAAATGGAAATGCACACAATTTCGTTATGCTTTTTTGGTATAATGACAATAAAGATGTTCTGATTTTCTGATTACATCCACACCTGCAGCATTAGATGAAATAGAAATGTCTTGTGCATCATTTTATACACATTTCCCTCTAATTCTGCAGGGCATGTTTGGTATCTTTGGAAACCCTGGGATCCCCACCAGAAGTTAACAAAAAAGTTCAGCTGGTTTGAACAAAGCTCGGCCATGCAGCACACATTTATAACGACAAAGAGATTTAAGCATTTGTGTCTCATTTCACCCCCACCTGCTTGGTGCGGATTGAGTTGACTGACTCCGTGTTGTGTAAGCGATGCAGTGATACAGTTACAGGTAACAAGGCAGCCGGTGCATGAATAAAAACAAAAACAAAACAAAAAAAAATCCCCCCCAAAAAAACCCCCTCAGTTAAGACATCACGAATGCAAATGAAGGCACACTGGCTGCAAGTTAACGACGACCTACATTTGGTGGAAACGCTCACAAGGAAATCCATATTGCCATTTACATAACAAGGTCGAGGTACAGCAGTTTAGCATTGCATTGCATTGCAATAATGAGCCAGATCTGTGGGTGGATGATGTTGCTGTTGTTGATGATGATGATGATGATGTTGGTGATGAAATATCAGAGATGCAGTGGAGAGGAAGTCAAAGGGAGGCTGGGGGGGAGCAGGAAGAAGAGGGGGGTGGGGTGGGGTGGGGGTGGGGGGGGTGCTCAAGCTGATTCAGGGCAGCATACATTGTGTTAGCTACTTCATTGAAAGACAATGGAGGACAAGATGTTGTGTATAGTGTCACCCACGTGCTTCTGCACTGCTATTGTCTGCTCCCCTTCCCTAGGAGAGGAGAGATGAAGGGGTAAGAGGAGGAGGAGGAGGAGGTGGTGGTGGTTGGGGGGGTTGTTCTCTCTGTGTGTGTGTGTGTGTGTGTGTGTGAGAGAGGGAGAGAGAGAGAGAGAGAGAGAGAGAGAGAGTGTGTGTGTGTGCGTGCAGCGAGATGCACAGACGGCTCGTGGTAATTTGATGTGTGTCCCCGGGGATGTTTGATGGATTAATGCTAAGCAGCTCCCTCTTCCAAAGCACCACCTGATCTTTGGGGCTCGTGCCCCACATATAAAAGGCTGCAGTAGTGCTGAGCTCAGCTAGTCCACACATCTCTCTCTCTCTCACTCTCTCTCTCTCTCTCTTCCCTCTCTCTGCCTCTGTCTCTCCCTCGCCACTTTCTTTTTTCCTCTCCATCCTCCCCTGTCCTCTCCTTTCTCTCTGCTGCTTTCACTCCATCTCTCTCTCTCTCTTTCTCTCTTCCCTTCTGGCATCGATTCCTATCCAGGACAGATTTATTTATTTTTTTTTAAAAAAAAAAACAGAAGCACTCTTAAACCCTCCATTTTGGTTCCTTTGGCCTTTTCTGTGAGGCCGTCTGTCTTGCAGCAGAGGGTTATTTTTTTTTGCTTCTTTTTTTTGTTTGTTTGTTTTTTAAATTTTTTATTTTAACCAAATTTTCTATGAGGCGTTAAGCAGCAGCTGTCATCAGGGGGAAAAAAAAAAAAAAAAATGCCACGCTCCTTTTTGGTGAAGCAGCCAAAGGTTCATGACTTCTCGTCTTCCAACTACTACCATCAGCACCAGCAGCAGTGGGACGACTCGTACACGGTGACACATGCCATCACAGAGTCTGCCACCAACTTGGCCGTGCGTCTGAGCGAAAATGGTGAGTTCAGACTGTGTTTTCCACTTTACGCCTATTGTTCACGTGCATGCTCTCGTTGTTATGGATCAAATCAGCGTTGCTTGCCTGTCACAGAAGTCGAAACTGGAGTGTTTGCAAGATGCGGAAGGCAGTTTTTTTTTTGGTTTTTTTTTGTCCTGTAGGAAATGAGAGGAAACATGTAGAAAAAAACAGATTTATGGGGAGGGTTATGTTGCTGTCTTTGCTACCTAATCCCCCTTAGAAAAACCAAACCTCCCTCAGCCAGGGACACCCCCCCCCCCTCCCCTCTCCTCTCCCTTACCCCCCATCCCAGCACTCCCCAATGCCTCAGGACTTTTGTTTTCTAACTCGGCGGATGCTAAATAGTATTCAGGTCACGGCGGCCCAATCAGCTTAATACCCGACCAGATCACACAGCGGCATGTGGCTTTAATACTATTGTGTACATGCATGATGATATGTGCATGTATGCAGGCATTAGGGTTAGAGCGCCCAATCCGATCGAAGCCTTTGTGAGGTCCAACCAAGAGAGAGAGAGAGAGAGAGAGAAAGAGAGAGAGAAAAAAAAACAACTCAGGAGAAAGCAGATAGCCACATGGGGCCGGCTTGTCCTTAGATGGTGCAGTTGCCCTTGAGTCTCTCCTGTTATCATCTGCCCACCCCCCCACCATCCTCCCTCCCTCCCTCCCTCCATCTCTCCATCTCCCTCGCTCTCTTCCATCTGATCCTACAGGATGTTAGATAGCCACAGGGGGTAGGATTGCAGCAACACAATCCATATGTGGAGCAGCGAGAGGTGATGGAACAGGGTTTTTAGAGAATGGGTATTGACTGGCGTGCGGAGAGTGCTGCAGGTAATTCAATAAAGTGCAACACGAGCGGCGGACTCGCAGACAGTATATGATCATCTGTGGGATTTCTGCGGAGATAAGAGACCGGACGTGTGCACAGACAATATGTTGGGTGCTTTTTTTTTTCTCCCCCTCCTCCCCTTCTTTGAGAAACATCCAAAGAAATGTGTGTTTTAAGAGGGAACCCCCCCCCCCTCCACTCGGCTTCATCCTCTTCTCCTCCTCCTCCCAGCATCACAGATCTCGTGTTCGAGTTGGATCATTTGTCCCCCAGATTTAGGATGCCAGCTGTCTGCTTCCCTTTGTGTTGCAGGGAGGGGGCTCAGTATACCACACACTGCTGTCAAGATCAGACTCTAACAGCCCCCCCCCCCCTCCTCCTCTTCATTCCCCGGCCCCCCCCCAATCCTCACCAACCCCCTTACTCCCTCCCATCCCCTTCCCAACTCTCCCTTTCCCCATCGCCAAATCACACCCCCCACCTGTCACTCAATCTCCCCATTACCATACTCATGAACACACTCAAAAACGCCACAGATGGGGAATGATCTGATTAAAATGATTTAGTGATTGAGGGGATTTCACTGCTGAGACGCTGTGTTTTGCTCCCACACACACACACACACACACACACACGCACACACGCACACACACACACACCCTCCCCTTTTCATCACAGATTTAGATGCGATGCTGCTGGGAGACGGCGACAGGTGGATCGATCGAAAGCCTAACTATTGCACTGTGACTGTTTTGTCAATGTCAGAGCAGATGACTTGTACTCATCCGTGACGGCCTTCCAGATTTTTTTTTTCTTTTTTTTTTTTTTTTCCCCTTCTGATGCGATAGCACTTGTTGGAGCCAGGCGAGGTATCGATCGGTGCAAAACTGTACGCAAAAGACTCATTAATATTTCATTCACACAGCTTGCTGAATCTGGCACTTACAAATGGCTTCCTGTATACGGTTTCTTCTTGAAAAGGGTTTGCGAAGGAAGGCCTTTTTTTTCCTTCTTCTTCTTTAAACATCAGGAAACTGAAAAAACAATTTATCATGAACATGAAGACATAAGATAGGCCCTCAGATGTTTCACAGCTAACATTACAGTGATAAAATAAACCCTACAAATGTGTGTGTGTGTGTGTGTGTGTGTACAAAAGATCCCATCCATTCCCTGTGTTAAATGTCTCCTTCCCCTCCCAGGCTACATCCAGGATTACATCATCCCCTCAGTGTTGCAGAGCACAATGGAGCCAGGCTCCAAGCCGAGGCAGACCGGGCTCTCCTCGGGGCCCCTGTACTCCCCTGGGAATGGGGGTGGCAGCGGGGGGGAGGACTTCTCTGACCACGACATGGAGCATCCAGACAGCCCCATCTCCAGCGCCACGGCCGAGTCAGACAGCAGCAGCCTGGCGAGCCCCGAGGCCGAGGGCTGCACCGTCAGCGCCTTCCTGATCTCTGACGGCCGCTCGCGCCGCAGGGCCAAGCAGAGGTGCCCCCGCAAGGCCGGCAGCCAATCGGGAGACAGCGAGGGAGCCGGCTCCAGAGATCCCAGCCCGGCCAAAGGGAAGTCCAAGGGGCGGCACATGTGCGCCGAGTGCGGCAAGTCTTACGCCACGTCGTCCAACCTGAGCAGACACAAGCAGACTCACCGCAGCCTGGACAGCCAGCAGGCCCGCAAGTGTCCCACCTGCCACAAGGTGTACGTGTCCATGCCGGCGCTGGCCATGCACATGCTGACCCACGACCTGCGGCACGAGTGCAACGTGTGCGGCAAGGCCTTCAGTCGGCCCTGGCTGCTGCAGGGCCACATGAGGTCGCACACCGGGGAGAAGCCCTTCGCCTGCGCTCACTGCGGCAAAGCCTTCGCCGACCGCTCGAACCTGCGAGCCCACATGCAGACGCACTCGGCCTTCAAGCACTACAGCTGCAAGCGCTGCCACAAAAGCTTCGCGCTGAAGTCCTACCTGAACAAGCACTACGAGTCGGCCTGCTTCAAAGGCCTCGGAGGGGAGGACGACTGTAGCTCCGAGGACTAACTGGGGGAATACAGCAGGCCTATCTTTTTTTTTCACCTGTTTTCTATTTATACACTTTTTCCGAAATTCATATAAATGAGGCGACCAAGTCGAAGACGGACTTGCTGCTTCTCAAAGCGGGTCTCGCTCACTCACTCGTTTTCACGTGCATGCATCTTCCTACTCCTGCCTTTTTAACAGAAGCAATAACCTCACTTAAAATTACTGAATAGGGAATGAAGTATGAATAGAAATCCCTAACAGAAAAAAATTCAGTATTGATCGCAAATGTAAATATTTTGTATTGTTTTATATGAATTGAATTGCAATAATTTACATTTCAGTATTATTTTATACACCAGGTAGCTCTTCATTTACCTCAAATGCTTCCTAATTTGCAGAATAATGTATTTGTGTATTTATTAATTTATTTAACTATTTATTTATCAGTGTAGAACACTATTTATTTATTTGTTGATGCATTTGTGAATTGAACATGTATTTAATTCATAGAGTTATAAACTGAATTTGTTGAAAGAAAAGAAAGCCACAGTATATTTCTGAGACACAGTACTGCTGTGTCTGATCAATTTGGCCCACAAGTACTTAAATGCCCCCTTTTGCCCTTGCTTGTTAATCTATGCACAAGATGACATGTTCTTATATTGAAACATCTAGAATTGACCTACCTGACCAGTAAAAAAAAAAAAAAAAAAAACAAGAAAAAAGATGCAATTCATTGACTATTTAGTACACAAAATGTAATACTCCATTAATTATTATTAAAAGATATTTTTCACTTTATTGTCTCTGCTCCTTTCTAGCTCCCTGCTGCTACAAAATAATCTGACTTGTAATCTGTAGGCTTTCTGTTCATGTCTGTTCAAGACTGCATGTTAATCCCATGTTGGCTGGATTGGAGATACAAACTGATGCTAAAACTCCAATAATTAATTAGTCAACAGAAAATTAATCAATTATAATTTCAACAATCTTTTTTTTTTCTTTATCAAGTAAAAGGCCCAAACATTTTCTGAATACTGCACTGAAATAAACTAAAGGCTATAATTTTACATCTCTTTGGGCTCTGCTAACTACGGATGAGATCATTTTTTTATAATTTACAACTATAAGGTTGAAAAAACAATTGGTACATTAATCAACACTGAAAAAAATAATTTGTTGCGAGCCCATAATGTGAGCGCTCGTCTCTGTTTACCCCGTGATGGACGGGAGGCTTGTCCATTGTGTCTCCTTGCCTTCCACCCAATGCATGCTGGGAAAGGCAAACGACACCCCGCTACTCTGTAAAGGGATTGAGAAAATGTAATGTTTGAACGGTTTTAACCCTGCAGTGCTGCTCCTGACCAGCAGAGGGGGTCAGCATGTAAACACATAGGACCCCACACCAAACTTCACACACACACACACACACACACACACACACACATGCAGAGCTTTAATGTGTCAGAATGATCATACAGGAAAGGTGGAAACACACGGCGGGGAGGTCAGCGGTGCCCAGTATCACAGCACAGGAAGTGCGCCGGGTCGGGTGTCATGAGAACCAGGCTGCCGCTCCAGACCAGACGGGGGCTGAGCCCTGCGTGACCCCCCCCCGCCTCCCACCGCCCCAGAGCCTCATGGGAAACGCAACTATGCATCTCCGTGGTTTGGAGACTGGAGATGACTATTTTCAGACACAATGGCATTCATTCAAAACACATGCATGGGCTCGTGTATGCATGTACACACACGTACACCTGCACACATGATGTGTATGCGCACACATCTGGAGGGGAGGACGGGGAAAGCTGAGTCACTGGGTTAGATGAGATAATCCTTGTATCAAAATAAGTCACATGATCTGGGATATAGGAAATATAGTATTCCTTTCCATCAATCTTCAGAATGATGAGGAAAACGGTAAGAGAGCCAAGATGTCATGATTCATGCATCTATGGGGGTAAATATGTTCGCTTTATCTCCAAAGTGCGGTGTGACTTCACATAATAATGCATGTAACTTCCAAACGGACTCACACAACATCATGAAGCTTTTCAAAAAGGTTGGTCCAAGAACCGGTAAACCTTCCACACTGATTGGCCTCAGGAGGTTGTGGCAGCGGGTGTGATTAACTTTTGATGAATATCTAACTTTTGCAGTTTATATCTCATAGCATATCTTGGAAATTTCATAGTTTTTGCAGAGGTATGCCTTCTACTTGGCGCTTTCTAGTTATATGCTAATTAAATGATGTATAAAGTTGCATTTCTGTGATCCTGATCAGCTGTGTGAGGCACTTTTGTCAAACAGGTGCTTGTGGGACAAAATGTGCCACTATCTTGCCACTAGATTCTTTTATGTGACATACTTATAAATCATATTAAACACAAAAACTCAAAATTTTTCTTATTTCAGGTCAAAAATGTCTTATTACTAGTCAAAATATCTCATTACACTTAAAATAAGACATGATCACCTCAGAAATTACTTGTTTTTAGATAATTGTCTCTTGTTTCAAGTGAAAATTTGCTTGTTTCATTGGCAAAATTTGTTTCTTGTTTCTAGCTAATTTTCACTTATTTCAAGTGAATTTTCACTTTTTCCACTGGCAATTTTTGCCAATGAAACAAGCAAATTTTCACCTGTTTCAAGTGAATTTTCACTTGAAACAAGTGAAAATTGTCTAAAAACAATTTACTTCTGAGGTGATCATGTCTTATTTTAAGTGTAATTAGATATTTTGACTAGAAATAAGGTATTTTTGACTTGAAATAAGACAAATAATCTTGGTAAGATTTTGCGTTTTTGCAGTGATATACATTTCCATGAATGTGCAACAGCCGTAAGTGCCACTTATATTAAGGAATGAATCTTTAGTTTGCCGCAGTGGAACAAAATGTGGAAGGTGCCTCTTTTCACTCCTTCCTCCTGCACCCCCATTCTTTTTAAAAGGATACAGCCATAAAAACAAGCAATCATACATCACCGTACATGCCGGCAAACATAAAACTCCCACAATGAACAAAGGACTACACCATCATCCCTCCAGGTCAACACAGCTTGCCAATCAACACGGAGGATATGAGCGCCTCGTCCAGCGCAGGCTGACTGACCCAAAGGCCAAAACGGATGGGTCTTTTTATAGCCTCCTTTATCAAAACCTCAGGCCACGGCCATTGCATCATGTAAGACAAGGTTTTTATGGCCGACTTGTAGATTCCTCCGGCGTGATAAACTCTGGTGACCCATGGAGGGCTCGGCTCGGCGGTCCCAGGTGACCTTGGAGGAAGCTGTCAGACGTGGGCCAGAGGAACTTCGGGCCCTGCCTGGTGGACATTAAAGGCTGCAGTGGGCTTCTCCAGAAGAATCATCGCGTGTGAGTCGACTTCCTGTATCGCGGGGCCTGACTCGATGTTCTGGCTGTATGGGGGCCTTCAGGGGTCCCGCGGGAGATGATGACACACACGTTCATCAGCCCCGGGATCAAGAGACACCTGCCTCTTTTAGATATCGGTCTCATAAAATAGCCTCAGGGTGTTTATTTTACCTCTGATGTTACCTTTTGCGGCTGTAAGTAACACAAGTAACACCAGAAAAACGGTGACCTATAAAACTGGGATTTTCACATTTGGAACCTGGGACCTATCTTTCACAGTGATGTCACTTCATAAAAAAAAAGGGAGAATGTGGCGTTTTCAAAATGGAGGCATTGTATGAGCTGGGTTTTGTCGTCTTCAAACGAGAGGTGAAAGTGGAGAATGTGGCTCAGGCCATTTGGTGAACTTTTACTGACACACCGTCCCACCTGTCCTGGTGGCTCAAACTGTCAGGGGCTGTGTAAGACGATCAGCGTCTTTGGGAGGGAAAAAAGGGGGAAAAGTGAGGGAGGAGGGGCGGTGGGGCGGGTGGAGGATGAGCAGATGAAGCTTGAGTCTTATCTCGAGGTCAAACTGGAGGGTCAAGTGAAAGACGATACTGTTGCTACTGTACTGGGGGGCTGCCTGGCAGCTCTGCTCTCAGCAGCTCAGTTACCCTGAGAAATCAGGCAGAGGTTTGACCTGATGTATGAATGTATCACTTAGCCATATTTTGGGTTAACTGAGGGTCAAAACAGCTACATGAACACACATGACACCGCAGCATGTATATCTCCAAATACAACAATCAGCATATTTCATTAAACATTTATAAAGACAACAAAATGACATTGTGATGGTCCTTCCTAGCAAATAAGCAACTAAGGCAACATGTTGGTTTAAAATTATTTTGCAAAATGTAGTGTCACACCATGTGAGAAAAAATATATAGAGAATTATTTTCAAACATATCAAAGAAGATGCATTTCTTCTGTCTGCCTCTTTAAAGGTGTAATTTTCTCGTGTATGAAGTATATGATCAAAAATTAAGTAACAATCCATGACATTTTTTTTTAGAAATAAATGTGTATGAAAGTTTATGGAAGAGTTTCCATTCGCTGATCGAAACATGTGGTATGTGATAGCTCCTTCCTGCTGCACAGGAAGGGCTGCGTTTTGTGCTTTTGATTTTTCTGGAATAATCAGAGGAAGAACTGGGTAATTAGTATGAGAGGCGATGGCCACCGTGGCTGAACAGACAAAGAGAAGAGCGCCACCTACGGAAAGTCAAGCTCCAAGTCCAAGTCTACACTGCTGGAGTGACAGCTGACCTCTGGGACGTGCAGTGCAGAAATGCAGCAGCGAAATGAGCAATTAGCAACCAAGATGGAGTGAAAACAAAGTAAAAATGACCACTTTAACCTGTATTAAAATTGTTTTGTTTTTTGGATTTGTTGCAGTTCATGTTCTTGGTAATGACATGAGGCATCTTGTCATTTTTGGACCACAGCAGCTGTAGATGAACCTCAGTCATTGCTCTGGCATTTTGAGCTCAGTGTAAGACCTGGCTCCAAAAATACTGAAACAATAAAGACACTTGATGTTGACAAGTGTTTACAACAGCACACAGGAAAGTTTCCATACACTGAGTTTGGAATAGATCATGTTTGTATGGTATGAATCAGAAATACAGGGTGTCAAATAGGACGTTTAACCAGAGATGGAAGAAACTAATTTAATTCATTCATGTTATTGTAACTGAGTCAGTAATTTTACTTTTATGCAAGTACATTTTTACTTGAGTGTTGTCCTTCACTACATTTTAAATCAGATCCATTCCAGAGAACAAATGATCAGTGACAGTTTGTGGAACCTTTCACAATAAAAGCTCAGTCAGCAAAGATGAGAAGAGGAAACTGCTTCTGCTTTGGTTGGTTCTTCTTTTTGTCATTTTTCAAATTTCACAATAAAGGCTGCATGATGAAAAACTGCAGATGGCTGATGGAAGTGAGGACCATTTAGACTCAACTGGCAAAATGTGGAATAAGTGGAAAAAAGGGGAAAATATCAGTGAATTGACCTGAAAATGAGAGCCATGTAGACTCAACCATCATATCATGTGCTTATTCCACATGTGTCAGTTGAGTCTACAGGGTCCTCACTTCAGTTTAGTGTAATGCCCCTTTAAAAGAATGTTTTCTAGCTGCATGGAAAAGATCACAGCTAACACAGTTACTGTTTGGAAAAAGGAGCTCAGTCACTTTTACTGCCAGGACATTTGAAATGAGACACTTTTTACTTTTACTGCAGTAGATTTTTACTGCACTACTTCTACTTCTCCTGCAGTAAATACCAGCAGAGGAACAGTACTTCTACTTCTACTGCAGTCACATACCAGCAGAGGAACAGTACTTCTACTTCTACTGCAGTCACATACCAGCAGAGGAACAGTACTTCTACTTCTACTGCAGTCAGATACCAGCAGAGGAACAGCACTTGTACTTCTACTGCAGTCACATACCAGCAGAGGAACAGTACTTCTACTTCTACTGCAGTCAGATACCAGCAGAGGAACAGTACTTCTACTTCTACTGCAGTCAGATACCAGCAGAGGAACAGTACTTCTACTTCTACTGCAGTCAGATTCCAGCAGAGGAACAGTACTTCTACTTCTACTGCAGTCAAATACCAGCAGAGGAACAGTACTTCTACTTCTACTGCAGTCAGATTCCTAGCAGATGTGTAACTAGTCCTCGACTTTTTTTTTTTTTTTTGATTTTTCTACTCTATTGATTTTCTTTTGATCTTTTGTCAGTTCAATACCAGCAGAGGAACAGTACTTCTACTTGAGTAGCAAAATGTAGTACTCTTGCCACCACTGTGTTCAAGTATGAAAAAGTTGCAGATTGTTACTTTACACCAGCGCTGACATGACACTGTGGGGGTGCAAACCCTTCGCTCTTCAAATCACGATTTCGACCTGCGCTGCATGTCGTTCACCCGGCCCTCTCACTCTCCCATCACTCCTGTCACTCTCCAGCGTGCGCTGTCTAATAACGGCAAGAAAAATCTTGAAAAACCCATCGGAGGCAGGCTGCAGCTGGCTGTGAGGAGGAGGCCCGTTTCACCCCGGTGCAGCTGTTTCTGATGAGCTCAGTGAGTCAAACTGTCTGACCGCAGTCTCTCCCATAGCAGGAGATAACACAGCATTAACGCTGACCAGCCGTACACTCATCGTCTCATCACTCAGTGCTCTGCAGTCCACCGTGGCAGCGGACGGGGGAGGTTTATTGCCTTATGTCAGAAAAAGAGCTGCTTGGTTACATTACGTAAAATCCCTCTCGCTTTCACTGTCTGTCTTTGTTCTGGCTTCTGATTCCATTTTAGGGATCTGCTGTTTGCTTGGTTTTTGGTTTTTCTGAATATTCAGTCACCAAAATCTATCTGCACCTTGTTTTGCCCCATACTGTGAATCTTTTTCTTTGTTTTTTTTTTTGTTTTTTTTCAGAAAATGCAGTGTCTTTATTTTGGTATATCAGTTTCCAGATCTTTCCAGTTTTTTATTAAATACTGGATATCAGCTGGTCAGTGTTGTCCGTGTCTGACACAATGGTGGTTTCTCCCTCTTTTTTTTTTTTTCTTTTCATAAACCGGCCTCAGGAGTGACAGGCTGTAAAAAATGTTAATTGAAACCTGCCCCAGCCTGACTTACAGAGTGTCTGATACACCTAAAAAAAAAGACCTCTGCAGAGAGTTTTGGCATCTTGTCATGGTGAAAATGCTGTTTTCAGAGGCCTGATGAGAATGATGTCCCGAGGCAAACTCTGAATCCTTACACTGACATAGTCCTCAAACACTGTCTTTACAAAAAAAACCCAATATATCAAACCTTAATATGTTCTCACATCTTCCTTAACACACGCCCCGCCCACCACACACTTCATTAGCTCTTTAATCACCTCAACAGGCTTTTAATGGCATTCCTTTAAGTTGATGTGGGGGGGTTAAAGTATTTATGGTTCCAAACTGTGAGGTGGTGGAGGTGGTGCTGGGGGGAGAGAAAGTGCAGTGGGGTCGTGTTGCTGGCCGGCTGAGTGTGGTAAAACACCATGGTGTCCTGCTTTATGAGTGGAACCAGGTTCTGCACAGGTCGCCAGTGTTGGTGCAGCTGAGCTGAGGGGGGGGCGGGGGCCACCGATGGCCCAGTTTGACGTGTCGAGGGGTCGTGTTTGTGAAAACAGGCCCTTTGATGACACCCTCCCTCGCGCCCCGCCTCCCCACAGCAGCACCAGTCAATCTGGAAGCCATTTGCTTGGTTTCCACAGAGAAAGTTCAGGCTTGATCACCTCCAGCATCTGCTGAGTGTTTATTTACCCACAGCACTTAACCCATTAGACAAACTGAGGCTCGGCTCACCATAGAGCCACACGTCAGCCAGGGCAGCCGGAGCCCGGGCCGACTGTGGCTTCACCTCTGAAACCGACCGGTCCGATCAGACACAGGACCATTTTCACTTGATCAGCATGCACACTTTACATACATGTGCTGTGTGCCTCATATGAGATACGCTGGAGGCTGGTTAGTGTTCTAATGTGTGCTCTTTACCCCGTGACTTTCAAAGTGAGCGTGTGGTTAACTTGTGGCCGATGACCAAAACTGATTCAGAAAAGCACCTGCAGAATTTGAAAGGAAATTCCAAAGCACTGACCTGCAGTAGATGTGCATGGTATTTTAAAGAATCAGAGACTTCCAAAAAAAAAAAAAAACACACTAAGCTGTGGCAAAAAGTGAGATGTAAACTGTATAATGTCCACATGAGGACGTGAAAAGTGTTGCCAGTGGTGCGCAAGTACATTAAGCCTATTTAAGGTATTATTCTGTTGTGTTTCATATTGTATATCAGTGTCTGAAACGCCTAGATGCGATGGATATGCATATCTGAAGGCTGTGATGAAGATATATATTTTACATTATTGTGGCTTCTCTCAGGATTTTTGATGCTTTGGACTTCTGCCTTTTTGGGAGCCACATTTTCCACATTTTGTGTGTTATTTCATAGCATTTGCAGCCAAAACACTGGAACATCATTTACTAGGATTACACGTCTGGGGATAAAATGAAGCAATGACTGATGACTGGTATCATAATTTGCTCAGTGTGATAAATGTAACTCACATTTGACCTGAATGATCCCTGTTGTCATTTTTAGACGTGTGTTTATGACAGATTTTCCTGATCTGCAAATGGCACGGTTAAGTGTCCAAACCTCTCCATGCCCGCATGACGCCTGAGTTTATGAGACCAAAACATTTGGGAGGATGGGAGCCCCTCCCCTCGCTGCTGAGGCTACTGTGTCTGCTATAAGAGCCCTCCCTGAGATGTTGACTACCAGACTGGACCATCATATGGGGAAGTGTCAAAACAACCTAGCAGCATCTGGGAGGGAGGGCGCCTGTAGGCTTTTACGCACAACGCCCGTCTGCATGCAACTGTGTTTTTACCATATAATAAGGGATTGTTTCCTCCCTGAGTGAAGCCTAACTCTCCCCTGTCATGGCTTTCGCGATGCTGAGGCCGGTGTCGACGCATCCCTTCTCTTACCCCGCTGACCTGACCGTGATGTCGGACGACGAGGAGGGGAACCGCAGCGAGAGCGACGGCAGCACCGACCAGGGCTACGGCTGCTGCGGGACGCCGGCGGAGAATTGCCGCCGGATGCCCCACGGGGTGGTCCGGCAGCGGAACGCCGCCAACGCCCGGGAGAGGGACCGGACCCAGAACGTGAACACGGCCTTCACGGCGCTGCGGACGCTCATCCCGACGGAGCCGGTGGACAGAAAGCTCTCCAAAATCGAGACGCTGCGCCTGGCGTCCAGCTACATTTCGCACTTGGCCAACGTGCTGGTGGTGGGAGACGGCAGGGAGGACGGCCAGCCCTGCCTCACCGCCGTCTACAAGGAGGTGCAGGGAGGCGGAGGAGGCAAGCAACCCAGAACCATCTGCACCTTCTGCCTGAGCAACCAGCGGAAAGGGGTAAAACATTTTGACTGGGCTCTAAGAACCAATGCGTCCTGCCGAATTCCACTTAAAATTTTTGACAATGTAACATTCACCATGCTTATCGGCAATCACGTGACATGATAGAATAACACCTGACTTTAATGTTTATTGCAAAGTCCGGTCTTCAATTCGGCTTACATCTAATGCACAAAGTTGTTTTTGTTTTTACAGTTGGTTTGACTGATATTCTCACAGTAGTACACCTCGAAATGATCAAACGTGCAGGGTGTTGGCCTGCAGTGTGAACCAGTTTCAATAACTGAGATTTCACTGTGATTAAATGCTCCCTGATTGATCTATAGCACGCCGAAATTTCCACAAGACCATAATAATTGCGAAAAGGTCTTGATAAGTGATTGAAACCTGTAGTGCACACCAGTGTAACAAGGCGAGGGGCCAATTGGAAATGACTATGTTGAGTGGATAACACATCATAATAATAATGAAATGTCATTCCTCCGCCCAACAATATAGTTCTTAAACAATAGCCAAACAAAGTGGATAAAACTAAACTAAGTGAACGTAGTTGCAGTGTGACTGATTTTCATTTAGCATAATATTTAAATTGACTAATGCTGTCACAGGTGTGTGTTAATTGGGTATTTTGCAAGGCCTCTGCCAATCAGAGCTGAGAACAGGAAATAGCTGCATCTAATGAAATACAGCAAACTAAATCAGCTCCCCTGTTTTTTTTTATATGGGCTATCTGGCTCTACTGTATTTGAAAAGTTATTGGCCATAAGTGAAGTTTTGATTGGACTTTTTCCAGAACTAAACTGTAGACCACTGTGTTCCACTTACAAAAATCAAATTTTCTTCCCACTGGATAGAATAAAGTCTGGAAATTTAGAGCAAAGTCACATGATGCTATGCAGTCAGAGTTAGCTGCGTTCATCTCAGTGAAGTGGAAATAGTCCATCCCGGCGTTTTGATAACTCTGCTGGGATTTAGTTTATTTATAGGTGCCATATCATTCAGTGCACTGAGATATCCTTTAAAGGAAAACAAGATTTTTTTCTTTATTCATACTAGATATGTAATTGCACAAAACTATTTATATGCTCCTAGGAGGGGAGAGTAAAAGACCAACATCTGGCCTCAGAAATAATATTCTAGTCCAAGATATTTCCTATAGGCACACAGTAATGATGTTTTGATTGATAGTGACAGCAATGACTGATGCAGTTTCCGGCTCTGTTCGCAGGTGAAGGACAGACGAGACTGCGTGAAAATGCACGGAGGAGGCACGCTGAGAGTGAGTCGGAGATGAAAACTGTCTGGCCTGGAGTAAACCTTGACTCTCCTCCAGGAGCAAACGTCAGCTGACACTCTCCTGCTTTTCTAGAAGCGTCTCAGCGCCGTGATGTTCTTAAAGGACTATCCTGACCGCCAGTCCTCCTGTCGAGTCTCTGCGTGAGGTGACCAGCGGGCCACGCGTCCACAAAGTCGGCGTAGTCCTTTAAGACGAAACTAAAGCGATCTTAAAACTAAGACGCTTGGCCTAGAGACAGACTGCTGCATCAGACCGGTCCCAGGTTTCATGCATGAGAGGAAAGACTGATAATCCTAATTTTGTGATGTACTTTACGCAACGGGACACATCAGAGAGACACTGTTTCACACAGAGACTGTAGCTGGTTGCTTTTTCATTACATGTTATATTCTACTCTGAAATTAAATCTATTTTTACATAGACACAGTTGTCTAGAGTTTTGCTGTCAGCTTGCTGGTTGTTTCATTTAAAAAATAGAACTTACAAGCCATCAGGTATGGTGTTCTCAATCTAGCCAGTTGCTTATAATTAAAAAAAAAAAAAAAAAAGGTTAAATGGTTACATCTCAATCAAAGAGATATGTCATGAATCAGTGGCTTTTCTTATAGGATCTTTGGGCTGCTACAAATCATTAAATCAAAGATTAGAAAGTCTAGCCGTGGTGTTCAACTCATGGGACGGTGGGCAGTTTTTCCTTATAAAAATATCTAGCAAAGCACTTGACGCAAAGGCTGCTAGTGTGCTGCAGGGAAATATGCATTTACAATGTGTTTCCAAGCATTTAAATGTTTATTTGACTACTGCAGTGCAGGTACACACTGGATGAAGTTAGATGTTCATTTTGAGTAATGATGTACAGCAGTGATGACAGTGATGACATCTGGGATTGATAGTGTTGATCAGAGAGTTGTTTGTCCTCCCTCTGAGCTCTCGTGGCTCTGAGCAGCCGCTCAAATCTATCTGAAGTGTTAAATTACCTCTGATGGGTGTGGACTTGTACAAACACTGGTGTAGCGTAGTTGTTTTTTTTTTTTTTTACACTGTTGGAGTTAAACTTACAAACCATTTTGCTGAGATGAATGGTGAAGCTCCAGTGGGTTTCATCTCTGCAAATCTCTGCCTGCTGCTAAAAAAACAACAACAAAAAAAAAACAGGAATAAAACCACATGAACACCATGTAGAAGTCCAACACTGCCGTCCCCCAAAGAACAAATCACTACAACCATGATTGGCATCCTCCGCCTGTAGCTGCTCAAAAACGGGAATCCTATACGGGGATTTCCAATACAGTTTTACCTTCTCCATGTGAGTAATGCCAAGGAATTTCAGCAGAGGAAGTAATCAATCTTTTCCCCCAGCAGGGTCTTTCTGAAATAGTTGTGTCCTGGCAGCATCTGACCACAGAGAGCCCCTTCAGGCTGGTGACGTCCAGCAGCTTGCCAGTTAGGAAGGCATGAATCATGCAGAATCAGAGTCACTCTGGGAAAAGGTAAAGGCAAAACAGGAAAGACACAAATGAGCGCTGCTGGATCTACTGTAGAGAGTGACAATTACTCATGGGAATCATCAGCGACCGTAGCACACTGCTGGAGCCGTGCCCAACAAGACCAGCGTCAAAACGGAACAGGCAGGGCTCTCATTTTGGTGCCGTGGCTAAAACTGTGAAATAGAAAAGGTGGAGAACTGTATAATGCACAAAGCAAGACATTTATTTGCTATCAAAAATGCTACAAAGTAAAAGACCTTCAAAGCAAATAATATGTATCATCAGTGCTATTGCAGCAAAGTAACTACTTTTCCAAATGTATTTTTGTGTCTATTATTTGCTTTTAATTTATTGCACTTTTGATAGCAAATGAATTTCTTGTTTTGTGCATTATACAGTTTCCCACCCTTCCTATTTCATGTGCTCTGACCTCCTGGGAACTGATTTATTTCCCTATTGTCTTTTCATGTAGAATCATGGCTGAAAATGTCCCTTTACCCATCTGTCAGTCCATGAAAGCTGTATATTCTCATCTTTTTACAAATGCTTCAGCTGTACATCATCAGAATGGCTGGCTCTCCTGAATGCAAAGCAACTTATTGTTAATATGTTAATCTGCACATTCGCAAGTGACACTCTGTTCAAAGTTTTGAATATTTGGGGCCAGCATCCAGGAAAATTTAGAGAGTAAAAGTCTGATCTTTGGCGCGACTGCGTTCAAGTAGTAAATCTCCTGGGTTGTGATCCACATGTGGTGTTGATCAGTCACAGCTAATATCAGCTCGCACCCTGTGTGCAGACAAACACAGCTGCTGATGAATTAATGCAGGAGATCACACCAGGAGAACGGGACTATGGGAGACGCTACGTGTGAGAATCGGTCCCTGCACAGAGATAGAGCCAACATCCATCTTTTAATTAGGCGTGAAGTGCCAAAACAAAAACCAAAAAACGACTCAGGTGCACAAACAAAGGTCAAAAGGTGCTTCATGCATTTACCTCAGCATATGGACCGGTTCACTGAGGCTTTGCCCAAGGTAGGCATTATGGAGGATGTGCTACTTTAGATTTCTGCATGTTAAAGTTTTCTATTAACACACCCACCACCACCATGAAAACTGTGGTGGAAACTCCACTGACACATCCTACTCAAGTATGAGTACTCTTACCTGGTGGAAAAAAACAGTGTTCAAAAGAATACTCTGACCTTTTGGGCAAATACCCTTTTTCCAACTTCCCCTGACTGAGACAAGATGTTGGACACTGTTTTCAACTCTGTACACCCACTGGTTCCGTTCTTATGGGTAGCATTTCATGTTAGCTTAGCATAAAGACTTGAAGTCTATGGGAGTCGTTAGCCTGGCTCCGTCAAAGTGAAAAAATAAACCTCACAGCAACCCTGAAGCTGTCTTATTTCCACGGGATTTGAAATACATGTCTTGAGATTTCAAAAAAAAAAAAAAAAAAAAAAAACAGCAACAGAAAAACAAGTTGTTTCAGGAGAAGTTATTTTTTTGTCTATTGCAGTGATCCACGCACCGCTGAAGGTAGAGGAAGATCCACCACAATTTAACTTCTTCTGAAACAACTGTCTTTTTTTTTTTTTTTTAAATCTAAATTTAAAGATGTGTAATTCAAATACACATGATACACTGTGTAAATGAGACAGCTTCAGAGTTGCTGTGAGGTTTATTTTTCTCACATTAATGCAGCTAGGCTAACGACTCCCATATACTTCAAGTGTTTATGCTAAGCTAACACGAAATGCTACCCATAGGAACTGAACCCCTGGATGAACAGAGGTGAAAATGGTGTCCAACATCTTGTCTCAGTCTGGGGAAGAGGGAAAACAGGGATTTTGCCCAAACATTGAAGTATTCCTTTAAGTAAAAGCAGAAAGTAGCTGCTTTAAAATTTACTTTGAGTAAGACATATGATCTTTTCCATGTAATTCTAGGAAAAGAGGAAAAAAAAACATGGACATGAAACAGAGCATAGTTAGTGCTATGAGTCTTCATCGGGGTTAAAACCCTGATAAAGACAGTTTGTCAGATTACATCGCTCCAGTTTCTGATGTTTATGGAGGCCAAAAATCTGTTCTCTGTATTTAACTTCTAGTGCAAAACCTTAAAGAACAAAAAGCTGCTGAATTATAGAAACCAGAGGAAATGTAAGTAGTTACTTGTGTGACAGTCGCATTTAAGTCTTTTTGCTAGACTGTGTGATAGCTCATCACTTTAAAAACGGTGTTAGAGTGTATGTCTGTGCATTTGTGTGTGTGTGTGCTGATGGTATGAATATCAGTGTGTATAGATGTATGCTGAGAGTGGAGTAACTGTGTGTATAGTGATGATCTGATGTGATGGGCCTGTTTATTGCTACCATAAGCATTCCTTACAACAAGACTGCCTGTGGCCAGAAATACCAAATGTGGTCACTCATTATCACCTCGGGCCGTGCAACTCTAAACAGCAGGCATGACCAACTGAGAGATTTATCACTGATTTTAAACATTTTACAGCACAGTTTTTACTAAACTGAATCCTTTAAATCACCCGTGAAGTGATGTTTAGAAATACACCCTCTGGAAGTGAAGTTATTGCGCTCGCGGTCCTTCGGGGCCGGCACAAATAACTGCACACTTGCATAAAGCATCCCAGCCCTCCGGTTTCTCTCCACCTGTCAGTGCTAAATTCTAATTAGAAGCTGCTGTGTGAGCTTATCCTGCAGCTCTAGGGGCCCGGCGGAGTCCGCTGAATGGCTCCCAGAGGCCCCCAGGCAGGAAGATGTCATAGAGGAACAGGAAGGAAAAGGCCTGAGTGGCCGACCCTGCCACGGCCCTCCCTGTGGGGCCCGGGGCCCTGGGTCAGTGCCAGGTTTGACATCAACCGGGGGGCCCAGATGGCCCACCGCTCGGTCGATGCTAATTTTAATTCCTGGGTGGGAAAGCATGGCCAACTGAGATCAGAATCAGAACGAAAAGTTTCAGTTGCCGAGTCGGTTTGTTCTTAGAAGAAATTCAACTTGGTGCATAGCTCCCATAGGCCATGTTGAGCATAAAGCAACACAAAACATGAAGGAATAGATCTCTTTTTCAAGTTGTATAGATGAGTATAAATGTACATACTGTAAATGGAAAAATAGAATTAAAAACTCAATTGAACAGGTGTTTTTCTGTAGGGATATATGCAAATGGTTCTCTGTTGGAAATGTACTGCACTGATAGGAAACTCGGGAAGTTAGAAAAATGAGAGAAAAACAGAAATATGAGCAGACTCAGAGAATTTTGCAGTAGGAAAGTGTGGACATGAGTTGGGCTGATATAATAGTGCAGCCCAAACAGATGTGAGTATATAGGATCTGACTGCAGGACGGTACATGCAGGTGAGAGGAGTGTTATGATCCAAAACCCAACAATAGCGCTATTGTCCATTCCAGTGCTCAGATAGAATTGGACAGAGTAAAAGCAACAGTGAGACAGAGGGAGAAAAGCTGACTGCTGTTGAACGTTACTGTGAATCCTTTACAAAGGAGGGCTGAGGGAAGACTTGGAACAACCGTGTTCTGTGGCTGCTGTGATTTCTTATTAAACTTAGTGATATCCCTGTACAGGACAGTATAATGTTCCATCTGAGCGTAAATTATTCTGTCAAAGTCGTCAGCAGCGCTTTCTCGACCTCCAGTCCCATCTGGTAGACATTAGTGGAGGATACCATGGGGCAAATAGGAAGGGCTAAGACTGCGCTACAGTTCCCCTCCACCACGCTCGGCCCTAAGCAGAGCCTCATGGCACTGTAGCTCAACCTCTTGACAAGGCAGACACCTCTCGGCCCCCTCGCCGCCTCTTGTTCAACCCTATAGCTTCCTGGCCAACCTGCCTGTCAGGGCAGATAATGGCCATTGGACACGCACTGCGGCCCCTTTCATGGGACGAGGCCTTGGATCGGCTGCTTCCGATTTTTATGATTCTTTTCCACTGATGGGTGGAGTGGGAGAGAAGGGAGCAACCCAATCCTCTGCAAGCAGCCAAACAGGCCGAACCAGGGCCAGACAGTGGAAGGACACAGTAGTGTGTGTGTGTGTGTGTGTGTGTGTGTGTGCGCCTGTGCATGGGTGTTAGGGTTTGACTGATATGAGCGTTTGAAGGCCAGTGTCGATATTTGTAAGACCACAATATACTTGCTTAAGAAATTCGTTTTTGCAAATTTGTATGGGAACAAAAGATACTATTGCGAAGTCTAGCATTCACAGTGTTTACATCACGCTCTGTCAACAAAATGACAACATCATACATCCACCACTCTCCCATTGAACAAAATTTTAAAAACCAATGGATAAAAGTGAAAATCCAGAAGAGGCTTTGTGTGACGTGTCTGTGTTTTGCTTTTTGAATTAAACTCCATCCTGTCAGAGATGGTCCACACTGACTGGCTCATATCTCACCTTCTCACAAAAAAAGGCCAGCATCGGCAAAACCAATATATCGGTCCGGTGTGTGTGTGGGTGTGTGCACTGAATGGGCGATGCTGTTGACACACTCTCCTCCCGGCAGCGAGACACTCTCGGGACTATTGTTTCCCTCCCAGCATGCAGTGGGAGGAAGCGGCGGAATGGCCTGAGACATTAGCAGAGACAATATCAGCCTGTCGGGGCAGGGCTCTGATTGCCTGCTCTGCTTGGCTCCTGCTCCCGTGCTCGGCCTCAGTCTTAGGGCGGGGGTCCTCAATGCCGAGGTGAAAAGGCGACTAATCTGAAGCCCAATTTCTCCCCCCCTGTCAAAATAAAACAACAATATGTCTGTGCACGCTGCTCGCAGGGAGGAAAGAGGCTGACTTCCTTAGTAACATCCATCACAGCGTAATGCACTGCTCGCTGCTGCTCGGCTGTGCGGATGGGAACATACGATCATCATGTGTGCAGTTTTTCTCTTCTCTTTCCTTGCAATGTTTAAAAAACTCAAAACCCGGTGCAATCATTTCTATATTTGCATGAATAGTAGGCCTGTATCCTACTTTTTTGAATTACTGACTTCCAAAACATCTCAAAAGTGTCTCCAACAGAGAACCATGTGCATCACTTACTATGGTATTTGCTCTAAGGTGGAGCCACTGCACCACCCCTTATGTACTTACACATTTCTTTCTTTAATGTTTATAAAAGTGATCTATACATCAAATTCAACTTTAAAATGAAAAAAAAAAACAACAAAAAAAACCAACATATTATTTTTGTGAATTTTTGCTGAATTCCTTTGATGCACAAACAATGAAGCTGACTTGGATTCTGATCTGGGTAATAAAATCCCAATACTGTATATTTACTCATATAAAGTGTATAGTGCATTTCCCCTCAACTGTGCATTTTGCCGAGGTGTCATCATAGCTCTGTCAGTAAACATAAAAAAATGGTTTTGCAAAGATTTTAGGCGCCACTTTGAGGAAAAGCACACGCAGAGCTGTATTAGTAAAGCTGTGATGATGCATGGGAAACGTGCAGGCCGAGGTGCACGTTAACAAGAAAAGGAGAGAGAGCTTGGTGCCAGTAAATGAAACTGTTTATGGCCTGGAGTCTCCTGTAACACGGAGATGGATGGGAGGAAGAGTATACGTCTGAAACTTTGAACCCGTTTCAACACCCAGAGCAATTGTTTGGAGGATATCCTCAATCAAGGCCCCAAAGAGCACAATGAATAGTCTCGCTGACAGAAACTTGCTGCCCCCCTGCAACCTCTGCGACCTGCCTACTGTGTGCTGGACGCAAGCGGGACGTCCCGCTCCAAGCAAAACACCATGATGTCATCTGAGCTCGGTTTTCCATTGAATTATTCCAAAATGAGATCTCAACCGTTTTAAAAATATCAGTCATCACCTGTTGCCTCATTGATCGCTGACTAAACCTCACTGCACTGAAGTTATAACCACAAACACTTCATTATTTCAAAGGGAATAATGAGTTAAACTACTTATTTGTGTGTGATTAACCTGTTAATTTCCTACCTGATGTGTAACAGTTTGAGATAAACTTTTCAGTTTCATGCAGAGAGGGGAAAACGCTTATTCAAACACTTTATTCCTTATGCCATCTTGACCCAGGGCTCACTTGTAAAAGAGATTTAATTTCAGTGGGACTTTACTGGTTACAAAAAAACAAAAAAACAAACAAACAAAAAAAAAAGGAGCAGACTATTTTACATCAAGTGCATAGTTGACTCTAATAATAACAGTAATAATAATGAGTCATAAGTAAGTTTATTTTTATAGCACATTTCAGTACAACAAAGTGCTGCACAATGTCACATAGATAAAAACAGGAGACACCATAAAACCATAAAAAACTGAGGTTAAAAATGGAATAGGTGATAAAATCAAATTCAAAATAGAGGCCATTGGAACAATTTAGTAGAAGTCATTAATACTGAATATAGTAATAAAACTGACATAATATCTCAGCCAGAAAAAGCAGTGAGAAAAAATATGTTTTCAACTGAGACTTTGTAAACTGGAGGTGAATTTGTCTCCTGATCTCGGGGATAGGGGCTGTTCAAAGACAGGCAAAATGTGCTCATGCTTTCGGGTGCTGAGAACGAGAGACGTAATGATGATGATAATACTAATTTATAATGAAGTGCTTTAAGGGGGCAAAAAGCAAAAACGTAAAACCGACAAACAGACAGCAGATGCAAAGAAACCAAAGCAAGACATACAAAAGTAAAGCAAGCAACACAAATAAGACCACAGAGAGGAGGCCCAACACAACTAATTGTAAAGAAAATAGTTTAAATTGATTTAGAAAGTGAGAAGCCCAGCAGCACCGCAGAAAGGCTAATTTGAAGTCTGTAGGAACTCTGATGGTAAAAGCCTGATCATCTCCTTTTTTTTTTTTTTTTTTTTTATTTCTGTTACATGTCATTTCTAACCCAGTGTTGCAAAACTAAGTGTGACACCATGATGGTTAACCATTAATCATTAGGTGGACGAGCTGTAGGCCAACTACATGCATGTTTGGGTGGGTTTCTGTGCTGTGGGGACGCCCCCTGTTGGACACAGTGAGGGAATGAAACACGGCCATCCTTAGTGCCTGTGTGTTTTCTGTCTTTCTTGTGTGTTGTTAAATAGGAAATTTAATGAAGATATTTATGATATCTACTACTAATAATTTGAAAGGTGGATAATCGAACTGTGGCGCTCCCAGTCAGTGTAACGTTTTAAAATCTGTAAAAACTAGGTCTATAACATGCTGTTATCGCGTTGGTTGATTATCATAACTTCTACAACCTATGCTGTGGTTGCAATGCGAACTGCAATGCTTATGATAAATAAGTGCTGCATGTATCTGCATGCGTGTTGTTGTAGGGCTTCATTCTCAGTTTAATGTCACTCTCCTATTTCTGTATCGCGATTATAATAATTAAAAAAAAAAAATGTAAGCTATCACGTCTTGGGAAGGGAAGTTAGTCTGAACAACCTCTACGTGATTATTTTTACACAAGCATGGCAAACACGTGGGTGAAAGCAGAAAGGTATGGTCTTCAATTTCACTAATAAAATCAAAAACGCACATTATCATCATCGTATGGTATGGTGTTTTAGAATCAATTGTACAGCCAATTTTCAGTTTAGATAGATAGATAGATAGATAGATAGATAGATAGATAGATAGATAGATAGATAGATAGATAGATAGATACTTTATTCATCCCGCAGGAAATTCACAGTTTTTCAGCAGTATCCACAGATTACAGATTAAATAAAATAAAAAAGATGAAATAAATAAATAAATAAATAATAAGATCTAAGTACAACAGAATAAGATCTAAGTACAAGCCAGTGTGCAAAAAGCAATGTGCAACAAAAAAAAAGCAGAAAAAAACCGTGTGCATGGGTGTATAAAATGTGCATAGAGGTAGGTCAATGTACATTTAAAGTACACGGGCCTATGTGTTTTTATAAGCTCTTGTATTGTTTTGTACTCAAAAAAGCCAAGGCACTAGAGCTGAAATTTGTATTGTCAAAGAGTTTGGTGTACTTTTATTTTGAAGGCAAAGTTGTTGAACCGGACGTCAGCTTGACAATAAAACAAGGCATCAAAGAGCAAATGTCGAATTAAAATTAAAATAAAAATCGATATATGGATTGTTTGGTTGGCTCTCAGTTGAGTCTAACCCGGAGTGAAACTAATGCCTATTTAAAAAGGATAAAGAACTGTGTGCGGTGTCATTTCCGCCTATGACCGGGCGTTTGTTCCGCGACTCCGCAGCCGCAGCCGGACCGGATCGCTCTTGTCCCTCCGCCGCATCCGTTCCAGCGCTGGGGGACGTCGGTGGCGGCAGGCGGCCATATTGTCTCTGATACAGCAGAAATCACTCTAGCGGCTACGCCGGGCGACGGAGGAACGGGAGAGCCGTTAGCTTGATACAACTCAAGCTTCTCGGGAGGGATTTCGGTCGAATTCTTGATAAAGGAGGTAGCTATTCACTTTATTATTTCCTGCGCTTGATTTTTTACGCATTTGGGTTCTCTCTGGAAGCGTTAGCTCCGGGGAAACCAGCGAAAGCTAATGAGCTAGCCTAACTTAGCTCGCCTTGTTAGCTTTTCCAGCTCGGCAGGCTAACAGGAGGTGTAGCTACCACAATGTGGCCCACCGAGCACCGCTGCCTTCGCCTCTCTTATGCGAGAACGTCACACCAAAGGCCATTCAAAAGTGCTGGTCATGTAAAAGTTGCCCCTTTTTCGTTGAAATGAGAGCCGATCAGCGGGTTTTGATGTACGCCGAATTGAAGAATGCACCTTATTGATCCGAACAAAGGACTTAGGTAGATAACTCGATGCTCTGTGATCATCCAGATGCAAGAAGTCGTTAAATTAACAGGTTTTGTGAATGGGCTTTGGCGTGGGGTGCAAGAGGGAGCATACCGTACGGGGGCTATGGCGTCAGTCTACATACTAGCGAGGATTAGCTGACTTGTTAGCCACACATTCGACTAACGCTACCTGTCAAAAGGAGGGCAAGAAGTTAGCTGACTGTTACCGCCAGCTAACGCTACCAGCTCCGTTATTACCACCAGTGGTCTTATGCTACATTAGTTGATTAGCTCGGTTGGTAATGGATCAAGTAGCTAAATGAGCTCAGTTACTTGTGGATTGGTTGTTAGACAGGCACCTGGTAAGTGACATTACAGAACACCCAAATTGGTGCATATAACCCGAGCGTGAACAAGAAAAAAAGTCGACCGATTGGTTAAGCAAGTACAATTAGCTCTCAGTTAACCTTGATAGTTAACTGGAGCGAGCTAACACAGGCCAAATTTGGTTGGATATTAGTCAGACATTCGGGATTCCTGGCTGTTCACACCGTGCTTCCCTGCGGCTTCATCTCCAAACTCACAGACACATAGCCTTTTAGGTGATGACTAACGTTATCACCTTTGCCTTCATTCATTATTATTCATGTTGTGTGGAGCACGCTTGACATGGACATTTGTTGGGTAGTGGGAATGATTCGGAAGCCTGGCCCAGTGGGATTAGGAAATTCAGACCTGTGCTGCCAGAGTGACTAATTATTCTGGTAGACATCACGCCTTGTCACTGCCCAAATATATCCCATTGCACACCCAGTGTCCAGATTAAATGCATCCGTTGCATGGGCAAAAGAATGCTTTGTTGCACATGTCTGTGGCATATCGCTGCCTGCATACAATAATGCCCTTGATGTTTCACTGCATACCACATACTCTTATCTGCAGTTGGAGCAGCTATTGATGTTGCTCAGCCTGAAAGACAGCAATAGTTTGTCTTTTGCAGGATGCTAATTTAATCAGTGTTTCCCCTATATTCACCCTGCAGCAGCATTTCATCAGTAGGTGAATACACCACCTGCTAGTCAAGACACTTAAAGTTATTATTTTGCTGCTTTTCTCATGCTAAACCAGTATAAGGTAAAGAAATTGCCTTATGACATTTTGGACCATTTCAGGGCAGATCAGGTGTAACGGGAGGTGTTGTCTACTACATAATGTGTACAGTGCCACTGTGTATGGTTACTCATTGATGATACACAGGGTTATCATCAAGCAGCTAATGCAGTGTTTGTGAACTCCGTTATCATTGCCCACCTGTCTTTCAGGTTTTTGCTCTGTTGTGCACTGCATCCAATTAAGAGCTACATATTTTCATGGCACTAACTGCATTAGGTGTGTAAGAGCAGGGCAGGACAGGCGGACCTAGACAACTGGGTTGTGAAGCACTGCTCTAAAGTATAAAGTTGTTCTGGTGTGTGCTGGTTGCGTGACATTCAGAGAATGGATTTGGTCATTTGAATAAAATCAATAATTGCACAGTTTATCCCTCCCTGCCCTAGTAATTTAACAGCAGATCAATACTTGTGGGAGTTGTGATGTTTGAAACAGTGTGAACCATAAAGAAAATGAACACAACATCAGCCATATCATGCCAGTTAAATTTTGGTTGGCAATGGTTAAATTTGTGTACCCTGCCAACCACTTTTGGCAGGTAAAATAGTGAAAGTGGCTTGGAACTATAGTGTTTTCTGTGCCAGTGGACTAAAAAGTTAACCTCGCCCTGTTTTTCAAACTACAGGAGTGGACAGGCTCAGAGTGTGTTCTCCCAAAAATGTGCCAGCATCTGCAGTGACTGGCTCAAAACCTAAAGCCATATGCTCTAGCTAGCACGTTGTCCAAAGCAGTTGTGTTTGATAAAATGCCATCAAAGGCTGTCTTGTTAGATTGTTTATCTGATGCAGGACGCTCCAGTCATGTGTTGTGGAGGTCCAAGAGTCTAAGTGTTCATTCCAACCAAAGATTACACTACGTGATGTCACTGATTAGCAAACGTTTAGCTGCAGAGAAATTTATTGGTGAAATTGCCTGCTATAGTGATTGGCCCCTGTCCTAATATTTGCTGTTTTCTCTTCTCTCTTCCCCTGTTTACCAGCGGTGTGAAGGTGCCCCTGGTGCCCCCCACCCTCAGCCAAAGCCCCCCATACCCCTTTGCCCTGTCAGGAACAACCCCCCTCTCCCCTTACCTTCCCTCCTCCTCCTCCCTCCCTCCCTCCCTGTCTTCCAACCATTGTCTGTGGCAGTAAGGGCTCCTCACCACCTCCGCCAAGCTGTCGGACATGTCAGGACCCGTGCCGAGCCGGGCCCGCGTGTACACCGAGGTCAACACACACCGGCCCAGGGAGTACTGGGACTATGAGTCCCACGTGGTCGAATGGGGGTAAATATCTAGTTGACAGTCGGACACAGCTCAGGTCAGGCTGCTCCGTGCCTCGCGGTCCCTGTTGACGTTTCTTTGTCTTTATCCTGACAGAAATCAGGATGACTTTCAGTTGGTGAGAAAGCTCGGGCGTGGCAAGTACAGTGAAGTCTTTGAGGCAATCAACATTACCAACAATGAGAAGGTGGTGGTGAAGATACTCAAGGTAAAATATACAGTGAAAACACAGTTTAAATAAAGCTTTCATTCTGGTGCACTGTGTCTTTGGCCTTAAGCACTTCTAAGAAATCTTGTCTCCTCTTCTATTACTCTATTAGCCGGTGAAGAAAAAGAAAATCAAGCGCGAGATCAAGATTTTGGAGAATCTACGTGGAGGTCCTAACATAATCTCCCTCATCGATATTGTGAAAGACCCTGTAGTAAGTACAGATGATCTGCATTAGCGCTCGACACTTTGAGTGCATGAATGGACATTATTGCTCGATCTTGACATCTAGCAAAGACCATATTTCAAGGATGTGTTGTTATGTTTAGATATCACGTTTACTAATGACATTTAACAGTCCTCAACCAGTTCTGAAATTCTGAAGTAACACTATGCACCAATAGCATGGTGATCTCACCACCTGCGCAACCTTATCGATTTCACTTGGGCTTTGGAAATATGTGTCTGTAAGTACTTTAGGTTAAATCCAAGTATTCACCCTGTTTACATAGTGTTGTCTGCTTATCTTGTGATAGTAAGCTCCTTGTACAGTGTGTTCACACTGTGAGCAACTTTGTTGATGTGTTGCTCCATTCTGACCACTTGAAAACACTCTAAGTGCATCCATGTCTTTTCCTGACAAAATTGCTGTTACTTGAGCAGAATCACATGCAGTAATGACTAGGATCCCATTTACATCTGGCATTAAAAAGTGGCTTGAGTGCCTTTCATACTAGTCCGATCACAGTTAGTTACATACAAATCCAGGTGTAAATGTAACCAAGACACATTTGGTAGTTGATCAAATCTGATTGCTTAAACCACTTTGAGAGATGGATACTTTTTTCTCCAGGCCATCTATGTAATCTCTATACTCCATCCAAAAACGAAAACATTTGAGTCAGCAAATAGACCTGACAGATGGTTAAAACTAGGTCTTGACTCAGGAAGAATAATTTGCATATTGCATGTGAAAGTGTCGGTGAAGGGTAGTTGCATATGGTTTCTGAAGACAGTTTTGCTAGCAAATGTAATGTGGTTACATACAAATGTTATGAAATGCCAGGTGTAAATGTAGTTAAGGAAGTTCAGGAATCTGATTGGCTCTTCTCAGCTGATGAGCTTCCCTGGTGCCACAGTTTTCCAGGTTGCTCAGCCCGTAGGAAATAAATGGATTTTTGGTGACTTCTTAACTGTGTCGCTTGCAGTGTGGACACCTGGTCAGTATAAAATGTTTGCATAATGCTGTAGTGCCATAGCTTACTATAATGTGGCTACTTGAGTCAAATAGATTAATTTTGCCAGGCCTTGTGGTAAGTATAGATCAGCGGTGCTGAGACCACAGCTCTTGTAACACACAGCACTTTTCCATTTCAGTCCCGAACGCCTGCCTTGGTCTTTGAACACGTGAACAACACAGATTTTAAGGTAGGACCCGGTCTCTGTTTTTGTTTTGCCTTATTGTGAAGATAAAATTCAGTTTTATGGTGTTAGCTAATGCTATTTGAAACCTCCTTTCTTGGCATACTCGTTGTTTTCTCGTACACGTGTGTGTATGTGTCGGAGGGATATCAAAATCCAGTGCTATGTCTTCGGTGCTAGAAGGTCACCCATCTTCTAGTTCTATCCTCAAGACCTGGAACAGCTCCACAGGTCAAAGTGGCTCATATGACTGACTGATCAATGAATGTGTGATTAGTAGTTGTAGGTTCAGTTGTTGCATCATTAGCAAAGGCTCTTATGTTTGTCTTCATCTCCAGCAACTCTACCAGACTCTGACTGACTATGACATCCGGTTCTACATGTACGAGATCCTCAAGGTGAGCCATCCACAGTTCAAATGTCCACACAGTTACCCCTCCAATCATAATCTGTAACGTACAAAATGTCCTTAGGTTGATGAAGCATTTTATCATTTAATAAGAGCGTGTATGCTGTTGAATAAAGCCCTTGTTGTTAAAGCCCTGGTGTAGTGGGTGCACATACAGTACCAGGCTTCTGTTTCACCCTCCAACATGTTTGTGTGTGTCGTCTGGTAGACAGCATGTTTTTTATAGTGTCTCGCTGTATTGGATTACTGGAGAGAAAAGGCTGTCTTGTGACTGTTGAATAACGGGGTCATTTTGGCTCTTGTCTGCAGGCCTTGGACTACTGCCACAGCATGGGAATCATGCATAGGGACGTGAAGCCACATAATGTCATGATTGATCATGAGCACCGCAAGGTGAGTGTTAACAAACAGCACTGGAGTTAGAGCAGAGTGATATGGACAAAGTGAAATATCACGATATCTTTGACCAAATACCTCCAGCGATATTGTGATGATATTGTCTCTGACGGTTGGTGCTTTAATAAGTTATTTACACACTACATATTTTTGCTAAGCAGTTATCAGTAACATGGATATGATGACCAGTCAGGTAGAGACAAATAATAAAACAGCTGGAACAGTCTGTTAAATTCAGAAAGCAGCTTTTCTTTACTGTAATTCAGCCTTTAAAACCAGGAAAAGACATCACTTGTGCCGTATCATGACATTACAATATCTGAAATCCCAGACAGTGTGTAGTTTCATATCACAATGTTGTTAAGATATCAGTGTATCTCTGGGCCCTAACTGGAGTCAAAGTCATTGTGAACAGACATGGCCAAAACCCAAAGATATGAGCAATTTTAAATAGAGGTTCACAGATCGGCCAACAATTGTGATTTGCCTTTGATTTATTCACAGATTGATAGGCAGCCGTAACTATCTTTAAATGGATGTTGTTTTTCTCAGGATGAGCATGACTTCTAAATAATTACACAATGAAGGAAATATCCAGCCTAAAAACGCTCACCACTGTTAAAAACAGCTGTTGCATTTCCTTTTCCACTTTGTTTTATATATTTTTCTTACTTCTCTGGATGAATGGACACAGACATGATGTGACTTAGATATTTCCAGCAGCGATGGAGTTTGGTAGCAGAAAACGTTTCAGTGATCTTAAGTATCAAAATTAAACGTTAGGTTTCAGTTCCTCACAATCAGACAGCAAGCACTTCTTTCTAGAGCGCCATTTTGTGCCGAATTTTAAGAATCAGCTGGAGAAATCCATCCATCATCGAACAGGTACCAAGACGAGTTTCTAAACTACAAACCAGAAAGCAGTTTAGACACAGCTTTTGTCATTGTGAATCTGTCATCAATCGTGTGTGAAATATTCAGACTGCTTCAAAAACATTTTTCCAATTTGAACACCCGGGCACGGTGTACCCACTGCATATTTCTCACTCTACTCCGTCTTTTTCTTGACTGGAAGAATACACTTTGCCGTCACTCTCCACCTACTTGTAGACGGTGCACAGAAGCTCCTTCTGTAGGGGCCCAGTGAAAGTCAGCGTGGAAACAGAATCACTAAGGAGATGGGCCTGGTTGAGGGAAAGTGGGTGAAACAGAAAAATTTAATTTCATCAGAAAACAACATATAGAATGTATACATAAATAGATATTTACCATTTGAATATGTTTACATGCAGTCAAGTAAATGTAGTATTTCAAACTTGGTTGCAATGGTAGGGCACCATATGAACACCTAAACATGAGCCATGAGCCACCTGTGACAGGTAGTCACTTCAGTGGGTCCCTGGAAAGCTGAATTGGTCCCCAGTAACATTTCTGTTTTTATTTATTTATTTTTTGACAAGTTGTAGTGTTTCATGGTACAAATGAAGCAGTTCTGACTTATTACTTATTAACTATTACTTGTCTCTACCTGCTTGGTCATCATATCCACATTACTAATGATTGTTTATCAAAACTCCCTTGTATATAACACGATGAAAGCCTTCTTATAATATTGGTTCATTATCAATATTGTGGTATTTGTCAAAGACATTTTGGTATTTGATGTTTTCCAAACCAAGGCCTCACTGCATGTCGAAAATGAGCTCATTTTGATCACCAGCTGTTAACATGTACACAGCTGATCGCATGCTCTCCTCTGAACAGTTGGCACTCGTTTACTTTTTAGTTAGTTCTGACAGATGATCCTTTTCGAGCCTCCATGTAAATGTCGTCAGTGTAAGAGAGTCTGCGGGTGGATGTTTTTTTTTTCCCCTCTTAAAATGAATAACAGGAAATGGATGCAGGGCAGTGTTGTTGAGACATAATACATCCACTGTCTGTTTGTGGAAGCTAATCAGTTTTCTGTGTCTGCAGCTGCGCCTTATCGACTGGGGTCTGGCTGAGTTCTACCACCCGGGGCAGGAGTACAACGTCCGGGTGGCGTCCCGCTACTTCAAAGGACCAGAGCTCCTAGTGGACTACCAGGTACGCCTGTGGGTGGCGTGTTTGCTTTGGGTCTGATATCCTAATATCTGCCAGGCCATGAGTGATGGCTGCTCCGTACGGCCTGGGGTTCCTAGACTGGTGTCATTTGATTTATCTGTCACACACATCTCACCACTGATAAGATTTTAATGAAATGGTAAACAGAACAGAAACAAATACTTTGATTAGACTTCTAGACATTTGTCTTCTAGACATTTATATAGATCATGGAAATACAACATTTTCAGTCTTGAAGAACTCAGTGAATTTTATATTTGTGTCTCCACAATATACTACTGTGCCTTTGTGGGTAGATTTCAGTTAAAAAGGAAAGGCTTAGTTTTTTTCCCTGAGCTTTTCCCTTAGCTTTAAATAAGTTTATTCTGTCTGTGTTTCAGATGTACGACTACAGTCTGGATATGTGGAGCCTGGGCTGCATGCTGGCCAGCATGATCTTCAGGAAGGAGCCTTTCTTCCATGGCCATGACAACTACGACCAGGTAAACACACACAGAAGGGATACGTGTCTGTCACAGGTAGAAAAAAAAAAGGTGTTTAAGGTCACATTATGCTTCAGTGTCACTGTCATGGCCTATGCCGGTTTGAGTATTTATATTAGTGAGTTGGAGAGTCTGTAGTGCACTGAGTTGATCAGTGAAACACTGGACCGCAGAGTCAAGGTTTAATTAGTTTGAACCTAATCAAGCACAGAAGCAGTTGTGTTTACATTATCTGAAATAGAGAGTTTACTCTTGGAACAACTGTTGATGTCCAGAGTGATGTTCTGATATATTTTTCAATGGAAATTTAGTGACATCCTATAGTCTGAATAATTTGGGGATGAATTTCAGAAGATATTTGCAAACCTCCTCAACTTGTTTCTCTTGAACTGGCATCATGTTGTCTTTACTCTCAGTGGAAATGAACTTGCAAAACACAGGAACAGCACAAAGCGGCCTCGCGGACCACTCACAGACCTTGTGGCCCTGCACGCAGTTTTATTTCTGGAGAGGTGCACGGGAGTTAGAGCAGCAGGCTGAGTGGACCACACAGGAGCCACAGAAACCGAGGGCGTAGCCACAGTGCCATTTTGATGCAGAAGTATAAATTACCTTAAGTGAATTGCTGACAGACATGAGCTCAGTCCATGTTAGGGAAAAAATACACCAAAATGAGTGCGGCTCGTGCCTCTAGAGCACCACAAAGTCACACGCATACTCATCACTAAATTGCCCTGTTGGTCCCAGACATTTTTAATTATGACGTTACAACAGAGCTGACGAGCTGTTGCTTCTTCATTTGTTGTCCTGCAGTTGGTGAGAATAGCGAAGGTGCTGGGTACAGAAGACCTGTACGACTACATCGACAAGTACAACATTGAGCTGGAGCCTCGCTTCAACGACATCCTGGGAAGGTAAATGCTGTTTGCTGTAGAAGAGCTGCACCAGTAGTATCTGTAGTCTGACTTATTCAGCTTCACAGTACTAGTTAGATCAGTGACTGCATCAATATGTTCTGATATTAATTCCTTAATGACAGGAGTTTTTGGCACAATAAACGTATGGAAAGCAAGGATTTTTTTTCTGACTAAGGGTTGTGTTCATTTGGAATGTGTAAGTAATCAAATAGATACCCATAACTGATGCACTTTGTAATAATTGCTGTAATAATAATAATAGGTCAATATTAGGCAGACTCCCAATTAAGTATTCACATTTGTGCTGACTGTGCATTGACTGATGTGCTTGACACTGAAAAAGAATATAGAAAAATCAATATGGATATATAGTAGGACACATGCCCAGCACAGACTGAAGAGTGGATCAGAGGTTTATTGTTGAAATGGAGTTTTACTTCCTCCTCATGAAGGTGTATCTGCTTTGTAAGACATACACCAAAAACCATTGCAGCCATACACACCGATGATCCGTTTAGCTCGTGAGTCCGCGTGAATGTAATTTTCTCTGAAGTTGTCGTCAGAGCTCGGTGTGTGTGTGTTGCTGTGCAGACATTCTCGTAAGCGGTGGGAGAGATTCGTCCACAGTGAGAACCAGCACCTGGTGAGTCCGGAGGCCCTTGACTTCCTGGACAAGCTGCTGCGCTACGACCACCAGGCCCGGCTGACCGCCCGCGAAGCCATGGACCACCCCTACTTCTGTAAGCCTACAGAGACGCTCACCACCGTTACTTCTTTCATATGACAACAGAAAAAACTCACAACACTACAGATTCTAATAGGAACTGTCTTTTTTACTTTTCTTTATTTATTTAAATTCTCACAGTCCCCATTGTGAAAGATCAGTCTCGCATGGCCGGGTCAGCGAACCTGCCCAGTGGGAATACAGCTGTAAGCACAGCCAGCATGATTACTGGTAAGAACACACACACAACAAGAAGTAATTGTTTAGGCTCACCTCTAAAGCACCTTGTAAACCTACTTTTGGAAAGATGTGATATAAATCAAGTTTAATATCATTACTATTATTAGTAGTAGTAGTATTAGACTACATTTACACTGCCAATGTAATGTGACCCAATTCCGATTTTTTGCTCTTATGTGGCACATCGGATATGCTCGCTGACAGTGTAATCAGGAAAAAGACGCATGCATTCGGATATTTTGAGATCGGATACAGGCCTCATTCATATGTGGAAATAAATCAGATATGTATCGGATATGTGCCAATGCGACCGCCGTGTAAACAGGCTGATCGGATTTTCTTACACGTTGCGTCTCTAACGTCATCAAATCTGCGACCAATTAGCTTATTTTGTCGCATAAATAGTGAACACGCGGTAAACGACAGACTGAACATGGAGGCTAACCTGCAGAGAAAGATGAGAGATGAGGAGGAAAATTCGGCACAGTGGTCAGTTGAAGAGGTCAGATGTCTTCTCAGTCTTTGGGGAGAGGAGAAAATTCAGGAGAAAATAAAAGGGACCTACAGAAATAAAGCCGTGTTCCAAGGCATGCGCGATGTTTCAGATGCTGTAGGCAAGTGTAATCGCGTGAATCAGATATGGGTCACTTGATAAAATACGTGTAACCGCACAGTAAAAAAAAATCGGATTCTGGCAGCAAATCCGATCTGGGCATCAAGACTTGCAATGTAAATGCAGCCTTAGTGGTGGTAGTAGTTAGGGGTGGGACTTGTACACGTGTAACCGTGTACAGTGGTCCCTCGTTAATCGCAGGAGTTATGTTCTAAAAATAACCCGCAATAGGCGAAATCCGAAGTAGTCAGCTTTATTTTTTACAATTATTATAGATGTTTTAAGGCTGTAAAACCCCTCACTACACACTTTATACACTTTTCTCAGACAGGCATTAACATTTTCTCACTTTTCTCTCTTGTTTAAACTCTCAAAGTTCAAACCTTCGTAGAAAAATAAGTCCAGTATTATAGCGATCGAAGATTTATGTAAATTTGGCAAGCTGAACGCATTCTGTACTGTACAGGAGACATGGCACGGAGGAGATTGATTGACAATGGTCTACAGTCCCTTAGCCAATCAGGACGCAGAACACAATGCGCTGTTAAAAAAAAAAAGCATGCAAAATTGCACTAAAAAAATCTGCAAAACTGCAAGGCCGCGAAAGGTGAACCGCGTTATAGCGAGGGACAACTGTACACGGTTAGCCAATCATAAACGTTTAGAAAAAACACTAACCGTGTTCACGTTGTTTGTTCACTCACGAGCGCGATGGCATCCACCAAAAATAGAAGCACTGTTCGGCAGTTGTTTGAAAGAAGCGTAAGTGGAAACACTGTCAAGTGTACACTGTGTCACGCTGAATTAGCCTTTAAGGGTAGCAGTACAGGCTCAATGGTAACCACACACCCGAACAGCCTGGGGACAGAGCCCGGTGTCAGTGCTGGTGTGAGTTGAGGACGACAACAGCAAGCTAGTATGAAGGATTTCATATCCAGAAAATGTGACAAGCCACGAAGCAAAGTAGTTAACAACTTAATTGCGGAAATGGTTGCCCTTGACATGCAGCCTGTGTCAATTGTTGAGGACGACGGATTTTACGTGTACACGCAATTATATGGCGCGTGTACACATTTAGAATTTTTTGTACACATTCCCACCCCAGTAGTAGTATTAGTAGTATATTAGCCTTTTTTGGGCCAATATAACACTTTCCACAATGTGCTTGTGTTAAACTGCACACAAAGGATCTAGTGTTTCATATGTTTAAGGTGAAACATGTTATTGATAACTTTTAATATAATTGATGACTGATAGAATGATTGCCTCGTACTGTAGAAGCAGAGTAGAACTTAATGTACTGCCAAGGATCATGGAGAAGGAACACAGTCTACAGAGATCAGAGCTCTAGCATCACTTGTACATTATGGAACTGCTCAAACGATAGACTGTCGCGTTTCAGCTTGTGGCCTTCATCAGGGTCATCGTGTCGGTCTGTCAATAATTAATAGTTGTTCTGTGTGCTATAAGTGTTGCTGGAGCTTTGATCTCTGCAAAATGCTTGCATCACAGACTTCCCAGAGAACTCCCAAAAAACCTCTGGGTTGCTGGGGCTGCTCTGCTTTCTGTTGTGTGTTAACTTTGTTGTGAAAGTGACAGTTTTACACAAGCGCCTCCGCCCTCAGTCCCGCTCATACTGGTCATAAGCTGTGCTTTGTGTTAGCAGATGTGTGCACTTGGACATTTAATTCCATCACTGAGATAACTTCATTTTAAAGTGGTTTGGGTCAACAGTGGTCTCATAGTGCCTGCTCTTCACTGAAGCACTGTTCCAGCCAGATTAGTTTCACTGCAAAGTCCCATGATGTAGTTTCTGAGGGGTGTCTTATTCCAGATGACAGTTTGTATGAGATGAAATATACAGAATTATGATCTCCATGTCTGCCTGTGTGTGTCTGCTGGTCAGTCATGTTATAAAAACTTCACTGATTTACCACTAAACTGTGACACAGCTTGCAGTGACTCAACAGTCAGCTCCAGACAACACACCTTAACTGTGATTTAATTTCTCATTTGTGAGTAATTTACACTGAGAGACTCAAGTTTCTTTTAAGGTTTCACAAAAGACTGGCAGCAGGTCGCTGAGGTCGCCGTCTCTGCTAGCTGCTGTGGCTAATTTTTCCATTATATTTTGTCACTTGCTAACAAGGCTTAGGTGCTGTGTAAATAGAGCCTGTTTTCTAACTGTCTACTTCACTCTGTGTCCCAGGTATCTCCGCCTTGCCAGCCTCCACTGCCCTCGGCCCACTCACTGGCTCGCCTGTCCTGTCTGCTGCCACCAATGCCCTGAGCACCCCGGTGCCCGCTGCTGCCGGTGCTCCTCAGTGACGGCCTGGCACCCGTCACCCGCTTGCCGCCCCCCTTTCATCTCCCCACCCACCTACCATCACCCAGCCCGGGGAGAAACCAGACAGGTGCCACTCTGCCAGCCCTCACCACTCGAACTCAGTCTGACTGCTCCTCGCCAATCTCACGGAGGGCGCCGTCGTCAAAAAAAAAAAGAGAAAAAGAAAAAAAAAGAGATGTCTTTCTGTTCCTTTTCCTCCCCGAATGAACGTGTTAACCTGACATATGAAATGAATGTTCTGTGTAACTGACATATACAGGTATTCCTTTCATTTTTTCCACTGGCTGTAATGAAAACAAAGGAGTGCGTGTGTGTTGAGTCTGAGAACGAGTGACATCCACGGCTGATGTGGGGTCTCGCCCCCTCCTCCTCCACATCCCCCCCCCACCATCGCCTCACTCCTCTGTGTTTAGGTTGGATTTCACACACGCTGGTCAAATAGGTACTTAAGCAGAAGGCAAAAGAGAGAGACATTAGCCATTAGGACCAAAAGGAGAACATTGTGTATAGTTTACTAACGCAGCGTTGTCAAAGCAGGACGTGGCGAGAACACCTAAAAGCAGTTTTCCATCCTCAAACCAGACTAAAACACCTAACAGAAGACTCAATCTTCACAGCATTTTGGAAGTGTTTGGTGCTGTTCTGTGCTCCAGGTGTATGTGAACACTGATGCCGCCTCACTTAATAAGTCAAAACGACACTTCAACACTTTTCTCGCCTGAGTAGTTTTGTCTTGCCTTTCTACCAAACCAGACAACCAGTCTTCTTTTGATATACAAACTCCCCCCACGTCATTCATTCTCAGTTTTGCAGTTGATTTCTTTTGTATTGAAATGCTCGGGACTGCTGGAAAAGGTTCATTCACTGTCGAAACGGTTTGATTGATGCCAGTGTTGTACTATAATCTCTCAGAAGCCAGGCGAAGTTGTCTGTTCAGGTTCTTTTGAAATGGTTTCTTAAATGTGCTGCTTTCCAGTTCCTTGAATTACTTCAAGTGGCTTTCCTTGAATTACTTCAAGACATAACCAAAGTTTACTCAATCGCTTGGGAAGAGGAGACTGACCAAACGTTTTGCTTTGTGGGAAAGAGTTGAACACGGAGATGCTGTATCGCAGGTTGACAATATGGGATGAGACGACAACATCATGTAATCACTTGTGGTTGACTGAAGTGCTATTAGCGCTGGAGGAAAGTCCAGTTCTTCTTAAATTTAGTTTAATGGGTAAGTTTTGATCAATAATTCATTGGCTTTCACCCACATATTGAGGGAAGTTTTGAAGTTTCAGAGGTTGAATAGAACTTGAAGGGTTGAATTTTCCCCAATGTTTTAGTGCCAGAGGTTGAAAGTTTGCGTTTTAGACCCTGCTGTACATACGCATCCTTTTTTTCATTTGAAACCTGAAAATGCAAAGAACTCAAACATGTATACATTGACCAGATAACGGAGCTGTATGAGTCCCTACATCACTGTATATATTTTTATGTCCTTATGTAGAAGACTAGTATTTGAAAATATTTGTGTAAATAAACACGTGTTTTATTTATCAGGTACATCTGACTGCTTCACTATTTCGATGAGGTTTAGTAAGGACTGTGGTGTTCTCACCCTCGTTTATCTCAAACTGTCACGGCAACTTTCAGAGAGTTAATGGTTGTGGAAAAACCATTAATGCCACAAAAATTAAGACTTTTCTGCAGCAATGTGAAACGTGGAGGAGAAAAACAGATCAAAGTACAATTCACTGACTTGGTTGGTGTGAACAGTTTCATTGCAAACTGAAACACATTAAAGAACCTGCTCTTTCTAAATGCATGAATGTAAAACATGCATCAACTTACTATTAAGTTATGACAGCTTACTTTTTGATTTCCAGGGTGTGTATATATGTTTTGCATGAGAAACATTTTCAGACCTCTGTGAAATGTGTGCAAGACCTGAAACCCACCTTCACCTGTATTTAAGACGTTGAATTCACATCATTTTAGACATTTTAAAGGAGTAGAAAGACACCCTACAAGCCAACAGCAGAGCGTTTGATGCATTATGTCATCACAGTATACTTACAAAGACTTAAAAAAAATGATTTATTGACATTTTGTTTACATCTTTGTATTATAAGTGCAGTAATTGCACATCTACCCATCGAGATGCACATATGGATCGTCCACCTTGTTCTGTTACAGCATTCTCACTCCATAGTGTGTAAAAAATAATTCAGATATCCTTTGGGAAACTGTTGTAAAGTAAACGTGAAGGAGCACATTAATTGCTGCAGCCCGAGGTGCTGAGCTGACAGTGAACTCTCTGGTACTGAAGGGAGGTCAACCGCCGGCTGATGACGCTGCAGCATTCCTCGCTGTGCTGCATCCTGCAAACGCACACGCACACACACATCGTCTCAAAGGCTTGAATAAATCAGTTTATCAGGGTGAAGCAGAGTGGAGACGCTACCTGTTTAAACACAGCTCCTTGTCTATTTCCTCCAGAGACTTCCCCTTGGTCTCTGGCAACATGAAGTAGAAGAAAACCACAGCGGCCACAGCTGTCAGTCCGTATAGGAGGAAAGTCCCCGACAGGCCGATGACATCTGCGGGTAAAACACAATCCAGCGAGCATGATTTGACCTGCCACTACCTCAGAGGGTTGAAAATACTTTACATTGCTCACATAGCTCCACATAATAGGTCACCACCTCATTAACTACTCAGACTGGTCTTGCCGGATTTGTTTCTTTGTCGTTTCTGCTCCAGGTAGCAGTAAAAAAAAAGTCTTTAAAGGCTTAAATTTGCTGCAGGCATTCTGATGCATCAAATAGTAAACACAATCAAGTACAAGCTCCTGTATGGCTTTTAGTCCTCAAATATTTCTCGTCAAATATCCGGCAGGGTTTGATCTGTTGATTCCGATTTGGTTGTGATCACAATGAAAACACACGAGGCTTGGATTACAAGGCCTAAAACTCACCGACGACGTTCAGGAAAGAGAAGGTGACCAGCAGGTTGGCAGCCCAGTTGAAGCAGTTGGTGAAGGCGAACGCTCTTCCTCTGACAGCCGAGGGGAAAATCTCGCTCAGGACGAGCCAGGTCACTGCTCAGAGACAAACACAGCGGCAACATGTGTCCCAGGGAAAAGTTATTTAACATAAAGTGTTACTGTGGTGGGGTTAAAGCTACACACAAATGCTGTATGGTCATTTGAGGTCTTTTGCTTTGTGGTAACTGCAAATAAGATGCGGGATTCATTTGCAGGAAAACCTAAAAGGGAATCCACAGATGTTAAAAGTAATAAAAATCAAAATGATCTGATATATTTACTGTACACTGTGGCATCTAGTGCAGTTTGTGCTTTATTTTAAATTTATGAGGTGAAGCAATGAGATGCTGCCCTCATCTTTCACTTAAGAGGAAGTGAACATGACATTAAGATTCAGTTCATCTGTCCATATCCAACACTTACAAGTTAATTTGGACAGATGATAAATCGTTTACAGCATCTCAATTATTGGAGATGAAAGATTGCGGCAGCCACACATTGCAGTCTAGGCTGATCAGATCGGAGTATTTTGACATAAAACAAGTGCTGAGGTGATTAGCCGATGAATCGATTATAGTTTCAGACATCAGTAATTTGTTAGTCATTTATCAAGTAAAACTGACAAAACATTTGCTGATTGCAGCTTCATTAAGACACTAAGATTGTCTTCCTTTTCTCTGTTCTCAATCTCATGATAAAATACTTTGTCTTTTTTCGCTTGCTGATCAGACTATTGGAGCAAGTTTAAGACATCACTTTGGGCTCTGCTAACTTAAAATGAGCATTTATCATTATTTTTGACACCTCACAGACTAAATGATTGATCGACAAAATAATACATTACTCAACAATGAGAATAATCGTTAGCTGCAGCCCTACGTAAAAGTTTAAATATACCAAACATGCACAGCTGTAAAATGAAAAGACCAGTCAGTTCTGGCTCTTTCAACTGTAAAATGACCCATTTCAAGGAGAAATACGAACTTGGTCCAAATCCAACGGAGTACGCACTGACGACAAACATCATACAGACGAGAATGATCCAGTTCACCGCTGATCCCTGGACGGCTGGAGGGGACGCCAGAGAGGAGCTGCTGGCATTTTTGAAAGGCTCAGCCACGTCTCCGATTTGGTTCTTATTGAGGAGTCTGTGGCTTTCTTCAAGAGCTGCGTCGAGAACCGACTGATTGTCCAGAGTTGTGCGAGGTAGAGAAGTCGTGTTGGCGATGAAGTCCTCTGAACCGCACGGCCTCTCGGCACTGAGCACCGAGTGTCCGCTGAGAAACCCGATGGTTATCAGGCACACTGCCATGACGGAGCATCCGCCGATGAGCAGAGGCCTCCTGCCCGCCCTGTCGGCAAACACCATGGAGATCACGGTGGCGATCACTTTGACCAGCCCCAGGCCCACGGACGCCAACACGGCCGAGGCGTCGCTCTGAAAGCCCACCGAGTGGAAGATGGTGGAGGCGTAGAAGAGGACGTTGGGCTGGCCCGTGAGCTGCTGGAAGATCACCAGGCCGAGCCCAATGGCCGTCCTGGTCCTCATGTTGTCTTTACGCTGGAACAGGTACAGGACGCCGTACTGCACCTGTCTGCCTCTGCCTGAGCTCTCTGCTTCGTCTGGACCTCCGGTGGAGCTCGTCAGGTCTTCCTCAGGTCGCCCACAGTGCCTTTGGCTTGATGATTCCCTGGTACTGGACGGAAGGAACCTTATGGAGGCCAGCTGAACCAACGTGGGCACTACAGCCAATCCAAACATGTACCTCCACCCTCCTTTGGTATCAGACAGGACGTAGTTCATAGCGTAGGCTGCCAGGATGCCCACGGTGATCCCAGCCTCATACAGAGTGACTAGCAGGCCCCTGCGGTTGGCGGCGACCATCTCAGACACGAAGATGCAGCAGGACATGGAGGATATGCACATGGCGAAGCCCACCGTGATCCTGCCCACCACCAGCGCCGGGTACGAGCTGCCCAGCAGCACCAGGCTGCCGGTGAGGATCAGGACGTTGCTGAGGAGGATGGAGCTCCTGCGGCCGTAGCGGTCGATCAGGCAGCCGCCCACAGCCGAGGCCAGCAGGGCTCCAATGAGCAAGGCACTGACCAGCGCCTCCTGCTGGACACACGACAGCCTGAACTCGGCCCGGAGCTGCAGCAGGGCGCCTGAGATGATGCCCAACTCATAACCGAAGACCAGGCCTCCCAGAGTGGACACCACGCTGGCCAGTGACAGGGTGGAGCAACCTGGGGAGGAGGAACCATTCAGATGGTCACTATTTGAACAGCAGGTTCCTGCACACTGAAATAATGTTCTCCAAAAGGGAATTTATTCACGCTGACACTGTTAAGATCAGCGGGGTTGAAACGCTGATGTGAAAGTGGGTTGTGTAATTTTGGTGATTTGAAGCTAGAATGGTAAAGATTTTGATACGAAGAAAACTGTTCACGTTGGCTAAAGAGAATATATGTTTGGATTTTAAACTAGTGCAGGCATCTTTACCCCCTGACTGATGAGTTAATAATTTCATTAATCAATTATTTTAGTCATTTATCAAAAAAAATTCCTAGTATGGGCTCATCCCAGCTTCACTAAGATGCTAAGATTTGCTTCCTTTGCTCTATTCAGATCCTGATAATTTATTATAGCATTGTGGTTTTGTTTTCCACATTTTGTTGTCTAATGGTTAATCAATTAATTTGCAGCCCTGACTCAAACCCTCATAAAAACTAAAGAGAGGACATTAGAAAAATGACAGATCTGATAATTGTTGGCAAATGGTGCACCATTAGGTCAAGATACTCTCATGTGATAGGCTGAAGAAAAAAGAAATTAAATTTATTTCTTTGCATTTGCATTTATGTCAACAAAAACTGAAAAATTCACACTTCAGGGGTGTTTGTTCTGTGTCTTTTGCTCAAGTTGCTGCATCTCAGTTCAAGAAAATTGCAAATGGCTTTTTGTGAGTGCATCAACTGCAGTGCAGCCCATTTCATCGGCTGGTTAACGGCTCCCGCAAATATTAAGATATATGAACATATTTTAACAATTTATGAATCGATGATTTTGTGAACATGGTGAGTTTTGGTTGGACTCATTAAGTCAGAGCTGTGTTTTCCAAGTGAATAATGGAGATTCGTCGCTCCAGCTGGTGTGCAGCTGCCCTTCAGATCTGTGTTTGATGTGCAGAGTCCATTAACAAATATGCAAATGAGGCCGATAAAACCCCAAACGAATCATTCTGAATCTCAGTACTTTTATCATGTTATTACCATGATATTCCCTTATGGTATCTATTTCATCCATTCATTCAGTTGCTCAGTAATGCACTTTAATCTTTCATTCAAAGCCTGAATGTATCCTGTAGTTTTACAGCGTGTGAGCAGGTGTGATGTTTTATAGAAAAGCTAATGTTAAGAAAATGTCATTAGTCTGAGTTTCAGTGGAGAAAATTCAGCTTCAGACAGGCTTTTTTAAAAAAATAAGATACTAAGAGAAATGCTGAAACGTTGGTAAGAAAATTAAAATATTCAGAGATACCAAATAATACTGGCTGTCTTTTTTTTTTTTCCAACCAAAAAAAAAAAATGCAACTATTAACACAGTATGATGCAGCTGAACTCAGGCTACATCATTTTAAAACAGTTTACACTCACATTTAGTGAGTTACCCTCACAAAATAGTTTCGGAATGTGAAAATAATAAAAATAACTTACCCATTGCTTATGTCTCTTTTCCAAGTATGCACATTTCAGTCAGGCCACGCAGGTCCAGGTTAATTTCTTAGCAAACATCCTCTGCAACAGAAAAGGAAAAAACAAAACAAAACAAAACAAAACAAAACAGTGAAAACATGAAGATTTGCAGGTCCTGAGGTCTGGCTCCGGGGTTCACACAGAGCCTGCTGTCCAACACAAAACAAGGGAGCCCACAAGAGCCCATCGCGGCCACGTAACCATGACAACCACCTTGTTGATTGTCATGATTTAATTAAGGAGCCCACTTGAGATGGGCTCAGCGAAACGCGGCGCCCTGTAGAGATTGGCCGTCTTGTTTCACCTCACAGGGACGGAGGAGGTTTAATCGGCTGATAGTGGCAGAGCAGTGAGGAATGTGGCGACTCTGCCTGAAAAAACAGAAAAACTCAACCTCCAGGCCCACGGTGTCAATGTCAGCTTTCACTCTTATTTGATTAGATTTGTGTTTGTGTGTATTTTGTACTTTTTTGAGCATTTTCCGTCAGTAATTTTACTTTAACACAAGTACAAAGCAAAAGACTCCTGCACAATGTCCACTTCACATGCAGTTGGAAATATTTAATAGCATTCCAGAACAGAGACATTCATAGGGTTATTTTGTGACTTCATATACCAAATATATTATAAAGAGCACAAAATGCCACCACACCACTGATATCGCAGCAAAAAACTCAAGAGATGAATGCCTGCATCACTGTTTAATGCACAGTGATGATGGACTGTTGTGTCAGTGACATTATTTATTAGCATGTGCTTGTTATAAATGTGACCGTGTGGGCTTACAGCAGAGATCTGTTAACACGAAGATGAACGTGAACAGTTCAGGCAAAGAGATCAGATCTGAGAAAAAATCAGAGTTGGGTCACTTTCAGCTGCTGTGTGAACGTAGCCTTTATGTTGCATCTTTACGGAGGCGTATTAGGGCCATTATATGGGGAAAAAAATTTACAAAGCTGGGGGAACAGGGGTTATATTCTGAGAAAAAAACTGAGAAAATTTAAAAGAAAAAAAAACTCGGATATTGTCTGATATTAAAGTGGTAAATTTATGAGAAAAAAAATTACAAATTCATGAAAAAAAATAAAAATTCTGAGATTCTAAAGTCACAAATTTGTGAGGAAAAAACTCAGAAATTTTAAGATTAGTGTCGTAACTTTCTGAGAAAAAACTCACAAATTTATGAGAAAAAATGCAAAAATAATTTTAGTAACATTTAGGGATTTAGTGAGAAGGAAATCCTGGTGGTTTGAGTCCAGAATTACAATCTTACAATCTCATCAGCATTTGGACTTTGAAGAGACGTTGCCATGACTTGGGCCGATTCAGAAGAAAACAATCTTGTGATTCTGGGCTAAAATCAGCAGGATTTCTTTGTTCCTAAATCCCACTGTAAAGCAGAATTTGATGCAGGGGTGATGCACAGCGAGCTGCAGCAGAGTGAAGCCATGTGGTTCCTTGACCAAAAAAAAAAAAAAAAAAAAATTAAGAAAAATTATTTTTTCTAGTTTTTTTTTTCTTGCAAATTTGTGACTTTACAATCTCAGAATTTTTGATTTTTTTCCTCATAAATTTGTGAGTTTTTTTCTTGTAAATTTGTGACTTTAATCTTGGAAATTCTCTTCCTCCCGTGGCTCCATAATTTTTCTTTCCCTCCAGTGGCACTGATACACGGTCGTACATCTTCCACTGCTGCCTCCTCCGACACTCCCTCCTCTTCCTCACATGTTGTCAGTCCTCCAGTCTCTCTCTCTCTCTCTCTCTCTCTCCTGTGTGTGTGACTGTGATCGTGTGTGTGTGAAGAAGAGAGGTGCATTGAGGTCACACCAGCTGCATGCCATCACCATAATCGGTCCTCTACAAATAACCGGATGACCAGTCAGTCCACTGCACTCCAAGTCAAGCGTGTGTGTGTGTGTGTGTGTGTGTGTGTGTGCGCGCGCGTGTGTGTGTGTGTGTGTGATGAATCCTGAGCCCTGCATCTTCTCCCTGCAGTCCCTGTGTCTCGTCGACAGACCCCCGCCCAAGTTTGGACCACGCCTGTTCCTCTCCTTTGCTCTGCCCGGTCATCACTCCAGCTCTCCTCCCCTCACAATAAAACCTCCTTTAACTTCAGTCACTAGTCCAACCCTCATCAAACAACTGTGTCACCTTTATTTTGTCAATTCTCCTTTTTCCCCACTCCCAAACTAATCTAATGTGAACTCTGTGCTTTCATCATTTTAGAATTACATTTCTTCTAAAAGTTCAGCAAGGTTAACTAAATGACTTCTGCTTGCTTTGAAGGTTTCGGTACTTTTTCCACCTCTGACCTGCAGTATACAAACTGAAACTTGACGGAAAAGAGGTCAAACATGGAGACAAGGAGAGTCACTTTAAAGTCACACCTCAAACCTACATTATAGAGAGCATCTGTGGTCACAGTTTGCAGGCATGAACAGTTTTTTTTCTCTCAAAGTCAGATGCCAGTAAAAAGTTTTAATTCCTCTCCATCGGGCCGGTTCCTCCACAGAGAACGGCTTGAGAAAAATGATGATTCAGAACTCACTGCATTTAAGAATATAGCTCATTTGACGCCTTTAAACTCAGACAATCTGCTGGAATACAAGCTCTGTCTTTGTTTCGTTGTCCACAAACTCATTACATATACTAACAGCAACACTTGCTGTAGTTTTAACTTTAATTTAAAAAATTTTTTTTCAGGCTTTTGGATGAATCACTTCCAGTCAATTGGACTGCAATGAAGCATCAATGATGTACATCCCTGTAAAGTGCTTATATTATTATATAATGCAATATTATAAGCACCCTTTCCCATAATTGGACTATATTCCTATAATATTCCACATTGGATCTTACAGTTTGATATGTGAATGTGTTTTAATGGACTTACTGTACTTCTTTTCGCAGGAATGTTCCTTTAAAACCGGCCATAGTGGCACAGCTATTTTTTTCCCCCATGTATCATAACATTTAAAAGTTAAAAAGCTCTTCGCCTGATCAGTTATGAATAAGTCACCGGTTACATAACACACAGTAAACATTAGATTTTTTTGTGCACATTTAAAGAGAGAGATAGTTACCGTAGTTCAGGCGGCCGGGCGGCTTCCAGAGCGCGGCGGCATGGAGGCTGCGGTCATAACGGGGCAGGCAGATGCAGTTTGCTCCATCGGCTCCCAAATCTGAAGCCTCAGTTTGGAGAAGTTTCTCAATGAAAAAGTGTGAAAGTTTTTTTTTTTTTTTTCTTCAGAGGCAGACTCGCAGTATGCGGATGCTCCGGGCTGCTGCTTTCTCCAGGAAGTCGCAGTGACGTGGCAGCGGCGGCTCAAGTTGCAGGAGAGAGAAAATTTAGTTTTGGGTGTTTTGACGCCAGAGCATGACTACCTCCCAGCTGTCCCGCACAGGCAACTTCCACAGAGAGACGCCCCCTGCAGGCCAGAGTCAACACGACATGCAGCAGGTAGTAATAATCAGAATCAGATTCAGGAATGCTTCATTGATCCCCAAGGGGAAACTGGGGATAGACATAAGAAATAAGAAAAATATGTGCATTAGAATTTGTAGGAAAAAGGTATGTGCTCCATGTATAAATATGTGCATTAATCCCACTTATGCATTAATCCAGGTTGTAAAAAAGTATGTGCATCATGTATAAATATGTGCATTAATCCTACAAAATACTACAACAATAAATACAGAAATAAGAAATTGAGCACATGTAAAAGGTATACCTGTATACACCACATCTGCACAGGGATATTACACTGTTGAACTGTTGTAAAGTCCTACAGGTATAAATTATTACACAGTTAAATTGTAAAATAAATAAAGTTATTCAGTCTTTTAACTCACGGTGTTTGACCCTCCAGGTAATAGTAGCATTAATAGCAGCAGAACTAGGATTTTTTTTTTATTTATTTATTTAAGTTAATTATATCGGGTTCATTTGACAGACAAATACCCTCGACAAGGGAAACAATACAGTGAGAGAAACAAATAAAGAGATAGTAGTAGAAAATGTAGCAGCATGCCTTTTAGTAGTTGTTTAGTGTCAGCTGTAGTAGGAATAGTAGTAGTGGGTGCTGTAGGTAAGAACTCTTTATGGGCTAGTAAATAAAATCTTACCAAAAGAAGAAATTAAATTGAATTAAACAAACAAACAGACAGACAAACAAATAAATTAGTAATAGTTATAGCAGTATATACTATTTCTAGGAGCTACTAATTGTAATTGCTGCTATGAAGGGACTGATCTTATGAAAATAAATGAAATATGGTAGGATCTCTGACAAATAGATGGAATTTATAATATAATTAAAATAATAGGCTTTATTTATATCGCAGCTTTAAAAACACAGTGCTTTGACAGACACAGCAATATTCAGAAAGCAAAATAAGAGCAGAAAGCTGAGCAGAGTGGCCAAACAAGAGCAGAGACAAAATGAAGGTAAAATCAAGAAAAAGAAAAAAAAAAAAGTTAAAACAGGAAAACAAAAGATACAAAATACAGAAGAGAGAAAACGGAAGGATGTTGAACAATAAAGATGGTAAAGGAGACAAAAAGGCAGTAGAAGAGAAATAATAAAATAAAATAACATAAAAATATTGGGAGAAAAATGGAAGTCTATCAGAATCTGGATCAGAGATACTTTATTGATCGCCGAGGGGAAATTGGGTAAAAGGGAAAACTGGGTATTCCTGATAATACATCCTGCTTTCTTTTAGTACAGCTCACTAAATCATATTTGAGAGTCAACCTATATGGCCAGCAAATGGAAAAAAAAATCTCATTTACTTCACAAACAACATCACATCTCAAACTGTTCCTCCAAGCCTGGGTGCCATTTTCCCCTGTATCTCTGACGGACGCTAGGTGGCAGCACCTGAACACAGACCGGAGGAAGCTGTGGCTCGGGAAGAACGAGGAAGCGGGCGGAAGTAAACATGGCAGAGGAGAGCAGTATGGCAGCCGCGGAGCTGCTCAGGCAGGCGGAGCTGCTGAAGCAGGGCGCGGAGGCTCGGCTGTACCGGGCCGTGTTCCTCGGGCGGCCGGCCGTCGTGAAGCAGAGGTTCCCGAAGCGCTACCGACACCCGGTGCTGGACGAGAGGCTGACGCACCGCAGGACCGTGCAGGAGGTCCGCTCCATCCTCCGCTGCAGGAAGGCAGGCAAGTCCAGCCGCTCCGGACACAAACACGGATTCACCTACAGTCACACAGCCGCCAGCCTGTGGGCCAAACCGCTCAGAAACACACCTGGAATTTAACTTCAAGAAATGAGACGAAATTATCTGATGAAACGTCGGAGCAGTGTTGGGAGGGTTACTTCTGAAATGTAACAGGTTACAAATCGCTAAATACTCAGTTAAAATGTAATAACTGACTATTTTAACTTCATCAAAGTAATGCAACTTATTACATTAGGGTTACTTTTCTGACAGATGTTTTAAAGTGGGCTGTAAAGCTGAAAAGTCCTGTCATAATGAGTTGACAGGCAGCTCTGCAGGCTGGTTCAAGGCTTTTGACTTGATTGACAGATGAGAGGCGGGGCAAATCCAAACAAGAGAGCCAATCAGAAACAGCGCTCATAATTTGAGTGCATATTTCCAGATCAGGGATGGGCAACTTTTATGGGAATAAAGGCGACAGGATAGTTTTGTGATGAGGGGCCACACACAGCAACCCTCTGTCACACACACTGACACTCACATTTTGTGTTGTAGCTTTTTTGAAAAGGCTCTGCTGCTTATTTACGTTTCAATTAAGATTTTTAATGACGGCAAGTCTTGCAGCACCGGTGTATTTTTCATATTTGTCTCTATAGAAGCTCTTTTACTGCTGGTTCCTGTAAAGTTCTTTCATCACTGATCAGTCTCCCATTTGTGCTGAAACACGCTTTCCATTCTAAAAAAATGTTGTGCTCATGGCGTCTTTCGGTCTGCACATCACAAAATGGGTGGCGATCTCACACCATGACCTCTGACCTCTGCTGACAAGACTTGGGTCGAGACGTTACGTAGACGCCTGAGGTTTGAGACTGATCTGCAGGCAGGAACATCAAGCCCCATGACTCCTCACCTAGTGGCCAAAATGAAAGCAGTGACCTTTTTAAAATAAATGACAAAGTCGATCATTTCTGTTCAAAATTTGAAATTCACCCCGGCGGTCCACAAAATGAACGTCAGCGGGCCGCATGTGGTCCACGGGCCGCCTGTTGCCCATGTCTGTGCTAGATGAATGGAGCCTGTCTGGATGTCGAGACGCTCCTACCCTTCATGCTGTTGCACAATCCCTTTACACTGTCTCATATTTTCATCTTCTGTGATTTTAATCCATCCAATAGCAGTATAATCTGTATTACTGCTAGCATTTGCAGCAGTAATACACGTTTCTCAAATAAATATCACACAGCCTCAATAGACCAGAATGCAGTGCAGCAACAGGGCAGGTGTTGAGAAAAGGGGTGACTTACTTTTCTCACCTGGCAAATTCTCACTTTATTGCTCTCAGTATCACTATCACTCTCTATATCTGCATGTAAAACTCCAAAGTTCACACCTCCTCTGGGGTTTGTTGAAAGGCATTCTGGGAAATGTAGGAAATCAGAAATAGAAGAAGTGGAAGTAGATGAGGCAAGTTGTGGCAAAGGCCGACAATGAAAAAGTAAATCACTTTATCACAAAATTACTCCTGAAATGCATTAAAAATCACAGACTGAGGAGATGTGAAGGAACACTCCTCTGTACGTCCAGTGGTTTGGTTCCTATGGGTTAGCATTTCATGTTAGCTTAGCATAAATACTTGAAGTCTATGAGAGTCATTAGCCTAAGTCTTTCAAAGTGGAAAAAAAGAAACCTTACAGTCATGCTGAAGCTGGCTTATTTACGCAGTGTATCAAATGTATTTGGTATTTATTCACTTTGATGGAGCTAGGCTAATGACTCCCATAGACTTCAAGTCTTTATGCTAAGCTAACACAAAATGCTACCCATAACATCTTGTCTCAGTCTGGGAAAAGGAGTATTTTGCTCAAAATCTTGTGTTCCCTTAACAGTGAGAGAATCAGATGGGAGTTTCCTTTAACATTTAAATGCTATTTTTCTTTTTTTACAGCTGTCAGTTTTACAATATTAGTTGTGAGGTAACCTTATGTTTGTTGCCCACCACGTCAGCCAGCCAGTCAGGTGAATCTGTGTCTCTGTCCTCCTCAGGCATCTCAGCCCCGGTGGTCTACTTCGTGGATTACACCTCCCACTGCATCTTCCTGGAGGAGATCGTGGGTTCGGTGACGGTGCGCGACCACATCGCCTCCACGCAGGAGACCCACCCGAACCCGGAGCGGGAGCTGGAGCCGCTGGCCGACGGGATGGGGCAAATCCTGGCGCGGATGCACGACGAGGACGTGATCCACGGAGACCTGACCACGTCCAACATGCTGCTGAGGAGCGGCGCGTCCGACCTGGTGCTCATCGACTTCGGCCTGAGCTACATCTCCGCCCTGCCCGAGGACAAGGGCGTGGACCTGTACGTGCTGGAGAAGGCCTTCCTCAGCACCCACCCCAACACCGAGGCGCTGTTCGACAAGCTGCTGAAGAGCTACGCGGCGGCGTCCAAGAAGTCCCCGGCGGTCATCAAGAAACTGGACGAGGTGCGGCTGAGAGGGAGGAAGAGATCCATGGTGGGATGAGGAGGGACACGCCTCTGCTGGCACTGAGCCGCTGAACTTCTGTTATCATGCAGAGCGGAAGAAAAGCTAGAGCCAGCGTGATAAGATAAAGATGTTTTGTAATAAATACCTTCACTGTGGTGGCATGTTTGTTCTTTTGTTTGTTATCAGGCATCATGTGATGAAAGCCACTGTAATGTTCAGCCAGAGTGGAAAAAAAAATACCCGACTGTAACGTTAAAGTAGGGCTGGGATATATAAATAAAATGAATTTCATGGTAATCAAAAGGAATTATGTTGTAGTCTAAACTGCTGTTCATTTCACTGAACTACACGGTAATATAAAGTATAACAAAACTAATTTTACGGTATAATTCAGATATACATTCAGATATAATTTTCATGGAAGATCTCTCTATATTATTTATTAGACAACAGAATTGCACGTCACAGTAACTCAGTATCATTAAGAATTTACTCTTAATTACTTGCCTAGTTGAAAAACGGTTAAATAAGTTCAATTAAATATAGAAAAGTATCATTTCATCACTGTAATGCAGTTGAATCAAGATGAATGAATTATTTCTCAGCCATAACTTGAACTTTGCAGTTGAATTGCAGACGTCTGTGTGATTTCATACACCTCCCCTTGTAATAAAAAAAGGATTTAGCAGAGTTATCTGGCCAAACAGGACGCAGTGTGCCTGCAAGCCTCACACCTCTCCTGGCTGATCAAAGGCAAAGCCACGTGACGTTTTATGAGCTCAGCGAGGCTGTTTGCACCGTCTGGACTCACCTGAAACAAACTGCCGTGTCAGAGTTTACCTTCGTCCTCGGCTCTCACCATGAGCACGCGAACCCACACCTGAACCCCGATGGCACAGCGGAGAAACATGGGATTTATGATCAAAGTCATAGTTATTGTTTTGCACTGCAGAGGTAAGATTTTAAACATTACATTGTTGTCTGAGCTTCAAGTTCTCAGAGTAGAGCAAAGGTCGGCTGGTTTTGTCTTTCGCAGTTTTGCCTGGTGTGTGTGGACGTTTGTTTGGTTTCACTGTTCAGAGAGGGCCTGTGTGTGACAGCGTTACACCTGCTTCCTCTGTCAGTGAAAGCTTTTTTTTTTAGCATCAGACTCACAAATGTTTTATTAACCTCAGACGGGGAACTGGGTCAGTTGCAGTCGCTTGAATTCTCAAGGAAAATATGTATTAGCATAAGTGAAATGACAAGAAATAGAAAAGGAAATCAAATATAATATAAAATGTGCATTTGAAATTTGTAACCAAAAAAAAAGTATGTGCATTAATCCTAATTTGTAAAAAAAAAAAAAAAAAGTACCTGCATTATGAGCATTATCTAGAAATATGTGTATTAATCCTACAATAATATATAACAATATATACAGAAATAAGACAGAGTATGTAAAAAGTACACCTATATATAGCACATATAAACAGGGGTATTGCTCTATTGGATTACTGCGAAGTTCTACCTGTATAAAATGATTGGACAGTTAAATAGTTAAATCAACAGTTAAATGGTGCAGGATAATGTGTACATCCTCCTCTCCTGTTCACTCCCATGATGCTTTGCATTGCACCTGCAGAGACAGCAGGCGATGTTCCCAGGGACCTCGAGTCCCTCAGATGTTTTTTCAAGCTGCAAACAGCTACGTGTTAATTCAACATAAAAGGAGGAATAATGTCATTACCTGTGGTTTATTAACAAAAAATGCATAAACTGTGAGTGCATGTTCAGTGAATTACATCTGCAGTGGTGTTTATGGACAAGCTGCTTCCAAAGACTCTCATTCAAACACAGGTCACATATCAAACATTACAAACATGATGTGATAAAAGAATTAATGTTTTTCCATGTTACTTTATTGGAATAATAGATCAAGTAATTTTTTTTTTTTTTTTCATTTTTACATAATCTCACTTGACTCATGACAGACAATTATTTTAGACAAACTTTAGTATTAAGTAGTGAAGAAACCCCAGATCTCAGTACTGCCTGAGCCCCTGCTCTGTGGTGACAGGTGTCACCTGAGAGGGAAGGGAGACACTTCAGTCACAGCCTACTTCCATCAGCATATCTGGAAAAAAAAAACATAATTAGATAGATTTACTTTATTGATTCTGCAAGGTTTGGAAGTTAATTCCTATTTGAGTTAATTTACAATTTATATAGATTTACAGTGTTTCTGCATATAAATATTTGCATACTTGTGTCTACACAGTTATTTACAAATTTAAACAGCTACATCAGCACCTACAAGTCAGAATAACCTGAATCTACCTCAGTGGCTTTACTCACATTTACCTGAGTTTAGCCTCCTTCTAGCCTCTGATTGGTTCGTTCAGCGACATGTGAGTCAGGATGAAGGTCATGCTGCTGCTGTGAGGATGATGAAGTGGGGAGAGCAGTACAGTCTGTTCAAGAAAGTTATCCGTCTCCATCCGACTGTTTCCTCTCATTCGGACTGATTGAAATAAAGTGGATCAATACAAAGAATACAAGAAAAAGAAAAACCTTTGCATAGACTATATATGTCATGAAAAATATCTGCAAAATATCTATATAAGAGAATATGTATATATCTATATGGAATAGATGTATAGTCATAATGTATAATAAGGACACCTCAACATCATCTGGTGACATCATCTGCCACCAGAGACTGCACACCCTGCTGTTCACCAGTAGAGGGCAGGCGAACACAGACTTGGGTTTGGGGTTTAGTTCCTCTTTAAAAGTTTAGTGTCTGCTTCATCCTCCTCTTCATCACCGCCACCCAGCACAGACACCACGTGGGCCCTCACACTGTAGCCTGACCCCTGTGTGTGTGTGTGTGTGTGTGTGTGTGTGTGTGTGTGTGTGTGTGTGTGTGTGTGTGTGTGTGTGTTGCAGGCTCCTGGGCTGACACCACCAGGACCCTCAGCGTGCTGTCCGGCTCGGATGTGACCCTCGGCTGCCTGTTCGAGAAGCTCTCCAGGTTCGTGCACTGGAGCGCGTTCACGGTGGAGTGGAACGTGGCGGACAGGCGCGCGGCCAAGCGCACGGTGTACACCCTGGAGGACGGGAGCGCGCACGTGAGCAGGGAGGGCTGCCAGGTGGACCGACTGGAGCTGCAGAGGAGCAACGCGTCCCTGCAGCTGCGCAACGTGACGGTGGGAGACCAGGGCCTGTACACCTGCAGGGTCATCACACCTGTCGTGCACACCGAGGCCACGCTGCTGGAAGTGCTGGGTACACCTGTCTCACTATCACTGTCTATTCTATTCTATTCTATTCTGTCATCAAATTTACTTTTAATTTACTTGGGTTGAAGGTGCAGCTCCTCACAAGAAATCCCCTCGCTGACAGAGAGATACTCAGTGAAAGAGAGGCAGTTTTCATCTTCTCTTCGTCTGGCAGTGCAGGTCTTTTATTTGGTCCTGCGATCAGTAGATTGGAAGCACTATGAGAATATCTAAGGCCACCTCCAGGGGGCGACACAGAGCGCTGAAACTGGCCCAGCTGGTTGTTAAGAAGATACACAAAAGCTTAGACGAATGAAATCAGGGCAAAAAAAAAAAAAAAAAAACGGTTTTCCTCTTAGTCCAGTCATTTTATGAAAAAGCCTAGGACAAATTGCAAGAGAAGCAAACTCAGCTGATTTTGTATCCTCAGTTTGTCCTGAGTGAGGGGGAAAAAAGTCCCAAGGAATCCCATTGGTTGAAAGTTTTGAAAATCACCTCTATATGACCATATAATACCAAAAACACTGTTTTTAACACACAGGGGAAAGAGGTTCAAAATTTACTTGCAGATATCACTATAAAAATTCACAAGTTGATTACACACACAAAGACAAGAAAAAAAGTCAGTTACAAGTTCTTTGAATTATTCTGTTTACACATGCATATCACACATTATCTGGTTTGATATGCGCTAATAAGGAATATAAGGAATAAATGCCAGAACAGATATTTAAACAGTGGATTCAAAGGTTACTTCAGTGGATTCAAAGGTTACTATATATATAGTAACCTTTGAATCCAGAGAGTTTAAAAAACCAGAGAGTTTAAAAACTGATACTTTGGACTGTGAATATTTTTTTTTTTATGTTTTTATTTTTATTTTTTTTATTTTTGAGGGGGGGTGGGGTTGTGGATAGTGTGTGTGTGGGAATGGGGGGGGTGGGAGTAGTGTGTGGCAGGTGTGGGGTTGAGGATGCTGTGTTTGGGGTGGGGGGGTTAGGGTTAGGGTTAGCAAAGGGGATTGCAAAGGGGAATGGACTGACATTTAATGGATGTGTGTGTGTGTGTGTGTGTGTGTGTGTGTGTGTGTGTGTGTGTGTGTGTGTGTGTGTGTGTGTGTGTGAGTGTGGTAGGGTGTGGTGGGGTGGGGTTTTACTCCCTCCTCCTCCTTCGAGGAGTCAGGAATTTGATGACTCTTCCCACCCAGATGCGAATCTTGGACTTGTTTTTTTTGCGAGGCTTTTCCTCGTCTCGGTCTCCAGAGTCGACGCCCGACGCTTTGCTGCAGTGGAGGGCTTCCTTCTGCTCCTCCTTCTCCTCCTCCTCCTTCTTCTCTTCCTCCTTCTCCTCCTCAGGCTCCTCCTTCTCCTCCTCCTTCTCCTCTGCCCTCAGCTCAGTCTTCACTTCTGCATCCTTGTTCTGGAGCATTTCAAGCTGGCTGAGGACCTTCTTCTCCTCCTCCTCTGCACCCAGCTTTATTTTCAGCTCCCCAATCTCTGAGTCCTTCTCCTTGATAACTGATTCCAGCTTCCCGATGGTCTGGAAAAGGCACTTCTCATCCTTCTTGGCCCTGATCAGCAGGTGCATGTCCCGCCGGGCCATGGTCTTCTGTTTGAGGATGATGTACCTTTGCCTCTCGATCTTTTCCTTGAGGCCTGAGTTCTGTGTCTCATAGAACTCCCTCGCCCTGGTCTCAGCCTCCAGTTTGCTGGAGAGCTCCTGGTTCTTTTGGATGGCCTCCTCCAATTTTTGAAGGAGAGCCTCCTCCTTCGGATTCTGGAGGGCCTCCTCTCTGGGCTCCTTCAGCTCCTGCTGGCTGCTGGAGGTCTGGCAGGCGTCCTGCTGCTCCTCCCTGCAAGCCAAGCACTTTTCAGCCTCGGAGGTCTCAGGAGTCTCAAAGGTCTCAAGGGTCTCAGGGATGCTGGAGGTCTTGGAGGTGTCAGTGTTGTGAGGAGTCTTCACAGGAGCCTTGCTGTTCTGGCAGGTGCCCTGCTCGTCCAGCCTACAAGCCCAGAAGTTTTTGGCTTGGGTGAAGGAGATTTTGGAGGTCTCAGATCTGTTTGGAGTCTCTGAGATCTCAAGGGTCTCTGAGGTCTCAGGGTTGTTGAAGCTCTTGGAGATCAGAGTGTTCTGGCTGGAGTCCTGCTGCTCCTGGATCCAAGTCCAGAAAATCTTAGTTTGAGCAAAGCGCATTGCGAAGGTCTCAGCGGTCTCGCAGGGCGGAGTGGTCTTGGAGATCTCAGGGGTCTTGGACTGTCCTTGCAGCCCCTCCATGTTTTAGCTAAAGCAAGGAAGAAAAACCTTGTTTATATTGCACATTTCATTTCATGTGGAAACACAATTTATTTCACAGAGCAAGAACTACCAAGGAAGCTGCCGCCATGAAGACTGTGGCTGCTGTCTTGAGTCAAACATCAGACAGACAGAAACACAGTTCAAACAGAGACATCAGATCTGTGAGGAAAAACAAAGGGATGCACTGATCCAATATCAATACTGATATATATTAATATCAGATGTCAATCCAATAGTGACTCAAACAGCTGGATCACCTGTCAGTGACAATGGGGCTGATCTGGGGCCAAATCATTAATTTCAGTTCTATGTTCACATAGAATTAAACCCTTAAAAAGCACAGCTGGAAGAGTTTCCAGTCCACTTTGAAAAGACAAACACAAGTTAAACACTGAAATTTAAAACAGATGTTTTTCAGCTTTTCCTGTGAGCGGCACCTTGCAGTCGTCTAGCTGACTGGAAATACAAGTATGGACCACCTTTTCAGATTAAAAGCTCCTTACCTTCACAATAATATACAGCAGGTAGCTCAGCTAATTGTTCAACTGTGCTGCACGCAGCTCTGAGCAAGTTGGTATGAGGCGATCTGCAGCCCGTCTACTCATTTTGTGCCCCCATCCTCTGATGACATCATGTTCTTCATGACATCACATCACATCTCCCTGTGACATCACAAACACTTTCAGTGACTCCACATTCCAATCAGCACATTCCAAACACTCAAACTTAGACAGTCTAATGTAATGCTATATATAATATTTTATTTTTATAGTATTTCAGTTGAGATTGAGAATAAAATGCTGTGTCCTAAAACGAGTCATAATGTTTTGGAGAATTCCACAACACAGCGCCGCCTCACCTCATGTTACACACTAAAACTCTGTTAACACCAATATAATAATACATATATTGTAAAATGTGATGTCATTGTCAGATAATGTGTGATATGCGTGTGTAAACAGAATAATTCAAAGAACTTGTAATTGACGTTTTTTCTTGTCTTTGTGTGTGTAATCAACTTGTGAATTTTTATAGTGATATCTGAAAGTAAATTTTGAACCCCATTCACCTGTGTGTTAAAAAGGGTGTTTTTTTGGTATTATATGGTCATATAGAGGTGATTTTCAAAACTTTCCACCAATGGGATTCCTTGGGACTTTTTTCCCCCTCACTCAGGACAAACTTAGGATACAAAAATCAGTTGAGTTTGCTTCTCTTGCAATTTCTCCTAGGTTGACCCCAATTTTGGACTAAAATTACTGGACTATCTGGTTATGCTACCAGTCAGCCGCAGACATCCTTAATGCGAGTTTGTGATTGCTATGATTTTACAACCATCAGTTTCATTTCAACTTGTGAATATTGGACTGTGTGACAATAGTGACATATTGTAATAGGCCTTATTAATGTTTTGAATCAAATGTAGCGATCATGTTGTAGCATTTAATCCCATTTGCTGCTGTATAATCTGCTTGGGGCAAGTGCTCAACTCTGCCCCCGATGCCCAAAAGACTGTACTACACTCTCACAGCTGGTCTTTCTCTCTTCACAGATTTTGCATGAAGCAATGGAAATGTGTCTGTGAGAAAAAGTGCAGTACCATATAGTCTTATGAATTCGTCCACAGGTCTCTGCACACCATGCTGTGTTCACTTGGACTCGGACATCAAAGTTTTGGCATTAAAAATTTACAACCAGCAACATCTTTTTTAGATTGCGCAAAACTGGGGCAGCTGCCACCACATGCCACCCCCAAGATCTGCCATTGATTCTGTTTTTTTTTACTCTATTTTATTTTTTCATCGATGTTATCGATGAAACATTAATTGATTAATTGTTTGGCATATACAATGTCAAAATTAATGACCATGTTCACAAGAATTTAGCAAAGGTCATCAAACAAAAAATAAAAACCTGGAATCAGCAACTGATTGGGATTTCAAATGACAAACACTATTAGAATTATATTACATTACTAATCCATTTATGATTGAATTCACCCAGTCCATGTCAGATCTGCACCCTCCATTAGCTAGAAGCCCAAGAATAGATTTTGACTTCTTTTAAGTTACTTTTGACCTTTTTAATGGTCAGTGGTTAGTGTCACTGTCTTTTATCCTGGTGCTTTTCTTGGCTTTTAGTTAACTGCCCTTAATTCCGTGTTTTTTTTTTTTTTTTTCTTATGAGAATTTACATACAGATTTTGTTTTCACATCATGCATTTGTGTGTTTTTATTGCACAGATCTCTTCACTGTGAAAGTTCTCCTTCATGCAAAAATTGGGTTTCTGGGCTAGATTAAAAGAATAAATCCAAAGCACCTCCCTGCTGTGACCCTGCGCATCAAAGTGAATAAAGACCCAAATGTAAATCTGCTCTTGTCTGAACTCTCCTCCCAGCTCGGCCCTCTGTGTCGCTCCCAGAAAAGGCGACAGTGACAGAAGGCGAGGAGAAGACTCTGCAGTGTGACATTTCAGGCTTCTACCCAGAGAAACTGGACGTGACGTGGCAGATCCAAAACGGCACACACACCGTCCCGGCCAGTGCCACACACCTGTCCCGTGTCTGCACCGAAATGGCCCTTCTGAACGCCGACGGCACCTACAGCATCCGCAGCGGCTTGACGGTGCACTCTGCAGCAGTGACAGGCGGAGAGATCCACATCAGCTGCCAGATCAAACACCAAACCTACAGCGGCCTGTACAGCAAAACTGTCACTGTCACAGTTCAAGGTGAGATTTCACTGTCAGGAATCATCATCAGAGCTGGCCAGTGTGTCGGCTCATCACACATATAAGTGTCAGCGTACATGTTGGCCAAAATGCAAAAAAACACACCACTTGCTTTGTCTCTTGTGTGGTTCAGGGAATCGAAGTCCCTGAGGATCCATTTCCAAACAAAGAAATAAAAGTAGTCAGTTCCCGTGCACACTCTCTCACCTCTGCACTGATTTATTTCAGGGAGTTAGTTGACGTTCTCAAGACTTAGCAGCTGCCAAGGGACACAGAGCTGAAGTATAGTCTTTAGTTACATAACATGCCACAGTTGTGTTGGAGGTGTGTCCATGATTACAATCAAATCAGTCACTCAAGACTCCGTTAACTGGAAAAAGAAAACCAAACACAACATCCAAACACATTCAAAAACGTATTTTTGATGCTGCCAAAGAGAATCAATACCATGTTTGTGGTTTATATATAAGATCTGGACCAGGACTATAGTATACAAAATGTCCCGTGGAGTCCTAGAACTGAAATCCATGTACAAATATACAAAAGAAACATGCAAATTAAAACATATATATATATATATATATATATATATATATATATATATATGTTAAAAAAAAAAAAAAAAAAAAAAAAAAAAAATTTGGGATACCACTTTGGGATACTGCATACATGTGTATCTGATGATGGGGGTCAAGGTTAACAACAGATAAATCAAAAGAGAAAGGCCAAGACAAAGACATCCACTCTGAGCAGCTCCTCCAAATTTGTGTGCAGAAACAAAATCCTGGAAGTTTTGCTCTAAAGGGAATGAATCTAAAGCGATACAGACAAGCATGGAGGAAACTAAGGCACTCTGTCTTTCAATGAAGCAAAGTAATTATTTAGATAGATAGATAGATAGATACTTTATTCATCCCGAAGGAAATTCACAGTTTTCAGCAGTATCCACACTTTGAGTTTGAGCGAGGCAACAACAGGTAATAACTTACTTAATGTACAAATGTCCTTCACCCAATGGCACAAGTATTGTTGATCAGTACCAGTCAATCCACAGTTATGGTGATGGCAGCTTTTCACTCTTAATAGCAGGGCATTATGTGTTGCAGCCTAAAACACATGTTTGCTGTGTTTCCTGTGGCTCTTACTTGATCTGATTCTTCTTGCTCTCCTTTACACATTTGACTTACAAGCCTTTTCTGTGTTGTTGTGTAAAAATATCGCCTCTAAACATGATAAATCAAATGCTGTTAATCTTTTAACTCCCATTTAGAATCCATGCACAGATGCAGACAGGGAGGGAATAGCCACTAGATGGTGCTAAAGCTCCAGAAAATTACATGTTGACATTAAATAGTTTATCCAGGAGACTCCATAGTTTACAATATATTGTGAAGCAGTGAGTGGTAGAGCAGTGCATCACAGCTGGACAGATGGTGGTATGGATTGTTAAGAAGTTTATTGCTCAGCTGTAAAATATCAAGCCTCCAGTACATGTTATTACTATTATTTTCTTACCAAATATGAGGATTCCTCACTGCAAATGTGTTTTTATGTAAAGACATCAGCTGATATGTATTGTTATAAAAAGTGTATATTGTTGATTTTGTTCTGAAAAATCCAGCTCTGACCATCATAATGTTACTGTAATGTTTGCAGCTCCACCACAGCCTGTGTATGACGCTGTCACACTGGTCGCTGCTACCAGTGTCACCAGTCTGCTGCTGGTCGTCTGCTTCACTGGAGGCTCGCTGTTGGTCTGCAGGTATTTCAACAGAGGTACGTCTCCACCGTCACGGATGTAAAAGTGATTCTGCATTCCTCACTTCCTTGAACCTTATATATGTGGTGAAAGTGATTTTTTCATTGTTGAAGTCTCATTGTTTTAAACAATGCAAACATATTCAGTCTTTGGTTCTCAAACTTTTTTTTAGTAATGTACCCCCTTTGAAATACTTTTTTTTTAGCGAAGTACCCCCTACATAATTTAATGTTTTTATCGCAATTTAATCTGGTTTAAAGATTAATCCTTGTCAGTATAAACCAGTCTATGTTTCAAGAATCAGAATGGAGAAATTCTGCTTTATTTTTACTCTCATCGTACGTAATGACAAAGTGCAGTGTTACCTCGGCTGTATGAGAACCATCTGACCACACACTTAGCTGATGAAGAATTAACACACTGAAAGTATTTGTATGCTTGTTTTAAATAGTCTAAGTAGACTTTTGCCTTTGAGAGAATATTTGATTTCATATTTTTTCACATTTCATCCCAAATCTATGCATGAATAAAAGCTACTTTTGCAAATAAGACAAAATACAGAGAACACTGGAAAGTGTTTTTTCCTCCCTAATGTATAAAGCAAACCGAACCAAAACTGTGAGCCAAAAACCTCAGTACAAACCGAACCTTGGGTTAATTGAAGCATCACAACCTTAGGAATTTCCTTTGGGATGAATAAAGTATCTATCTGTCTATCTATCTATCTATCTATCTATCTAATGATGTTCCTACGTCTCTCCACAGTCCCGCCCAGCGTCTCTGATATCACGGGACCCAGCATCGTGTACGCCCACGTGCCGACAGAGCTGAGATGCACCATCAGACGGGTTGGGCAGAGAGAGCTCAAGGTGAAGTGGTACAAGCTGGCGTCCGGTTCAGACTCGGCCCCGGGGTCGCCCACCCAGTCCGAGGCCGAGCCGGTGCTGGCGGCTGAGGATCTGAGCGAGCAGACGACGCTGCAGTCAGAGAGCAGACACCACGTGTCCGTCCTCACCGTCTGCTTGACTGTCAGCGAAGACCTCACCACGTACCGGTGTGTGGTGTTTTACAGGGGCAAGAGGATCACCAGAGAAACCACCGTGAAAGTGAAGGGTGAGTTTGTTTTGTTTAAAAAAAAAAAATTCAGCACATGCAGCGAGGGATGAAATGAGCAGAGGCAGAGCTGATCTGAACGCACAAAAAAATCTCAGCGAGTAGAGTTTCAAGATTCAAGATTCAAGACTACGACCCCTTCCACATGGAAATTCACTTGGCAGAAAGAACATCCACAACCTAAAGAGTGACTCAACACCAGCATTAAACTTCTGCTGCACTACCATCTAGTGGCTGCAGCTAGAAGTGCAAGACAACTGAAAAATTCAACCCCTAGAGAGCAGTGCAGCAGAGGTTTGTGTTATCCTTTAAAAAATCATGTGAGCAAGACAAACAAATATTCACATGACAAAATATAATACATGAACTAAAATGCTGCTATTAAGATGAAGTGCTCCAGTGCTTTTAAGGTAATTCAAGTGCATTGGGAGACTTTTCTGTAGAGTTAAGTGTGTATCCTGTGTGCTGCAACAGAGCTCCCATTCCCTATCTTACTAAACCTACACAAGTTTCTGAGTAGAGAGAGGCTTTTATCATCCATTATGAGTTTGGACCAGAGCGATCAGCCACAGGTTTTCCACAGGTGTCTCCCAGATCCTCACCCTAACGTCAACCACACTGAACCCTTGCCTAAGATTAAAGAGCGATTCAACACTAGCAGAAAGCCTCTGCTGCACTGCCCTCTAGGGGTTGAAAGGTATTTTTCAGCAGGTGTCAATGGCAAAGTACCTGCAGCTACATCACTGATTGGGTGCGGCCAGAAGTGCAACGCACCTGAACATTTCAACCACTAGAGGGCAGCGCAGCAGAGGCTTTCTGGCAGTACTGATTTAGTGTTGAGCTACCCTTTAACCATCTGTAACCCACATCTAAACTTAACCAAGTCTAACCTCCTGTCTAACCTTAAAACACCTGACCAGACAGCACCTAGGCCAGAGATATTATTGGAAAAACAAGTGCATCAGCGAGTTATTCCTATCATTCATAACCAAAGTGCTCATGATGTGGGAGGGTCAACTAGCATGCTAACTAGCTTTCCTGCAAAGCTCGAGGCTAGCAGGTGAATGTATTAGACCTGTTAGAACTGCTTATGATTTTAGTTATCTTAATCTTATTTCTTTCATACTGTTTTTATTGTGTATTTCCTTTTTATGTCATGTTGTTTTATGTCTTGCTCTGTTGGATCGCTGCTGAATGAAATTTCATTCTTTGTGCAATGACAATAAAGGATCTATCTATTAAAAGACATTATTTCTATAAGCTTTGATATTATCTACCTCCTCTTTTACCTTCAATAAACCACAAATTGAAGATGTGGAGCACTGGCTTATACTTTTGCCAGCTGTGGTCTGTTTCTATATGGTTGTCTGTGATTCCAAAGTGATATTTTGGTTTGATTCCTCATAAATAGGCAGGATTATATTTCATCATTATTATTATAATGGCATTCAGCAGAGTGTAGTAGAGTTCCATGGTCTAAATTAATAAAATTCTGGAGGAAAACACCAGATCCCTTGTAAATGTTTGGATTGTTTTTTCCTCCAGTGGAGCCGTCTTTCCTCCAGATCTCCAGCATCCCTCAGATCCCCAAGGCGGAGCGGCTGCTGGTTCTCTGCTGCCGGGTGGAGAATTTCTACCCCGCCGACGTCCACCTGGAGTGGTCGAGGAATGACGGGGAGCAGGTCCGCACCATCACGCACTTCGGGCCCTTCTCCGACCACAGAGGCCTGTACAGCGTCTGGAGTAAGATCCAGCTGGTCATGGCCAGGGAGGACGAGAGGGCGGTCTACACCTGCCGGGTTTACCACTCCAGTTTCCCTGCGCCGGGCTACAGAGACGTCCTCTACCACATCAACACGCAAGGTAGCAGCGATTCTCAACTGGGGGTACAGGGGTCCTTGAGGGAATGTCTTAATTTCTCTATTATTTCATCTACTAGCCCTATCCCTAACCCTAACCCTAACCTACAGGTACATTAGCACTCCAAGGGGGTATGTTAGATAAATTCAAAGAAAAAAAAATTGAAATGTACCACATTTAATATTCAGTTTTCCCTCTGGTTTTTCCTGAAGCTGTCAAATGTGTCTGTTTGTGGTTTAAATCTGTTCCCTATCACTACTAAATTTGTTCACTATGACCGGGAAGCAAGACAAAAATAAAGACAATCGATTGGTGGGTGAAACGTAGCGGGAAGGAGTGAAAAACAACCAAAAACAGAAATAACAAAATATCCTCAGTATCAGGTTGTTGTTTCAGACAATGAAGACTCATTGAACCTCTTTATACAGGCTTTTTTCTACCATTTTTTATGCTTTATCTCCAGTACAGACAGTTATGGAGGGACTAAATCTTATTAGATGGGGATTCTTGAGACTACATCTTATCAAGTACAGTTCATGGCCTGATGTGCATCGATTTGGGGGTCCTCGTTTGAAGAGTTTGATCCAGCTCTTGCCTCCTTTAATGCTTTTGGTGTGGAGGCCCTTTGAGGAATCTAACCTTCTCACACAACTTAGACTAATAATTCAAAATGACTGAGCTACATTGCTGTACAGATCACCTTCAGATAGTTTATAAGCCGTGCACTGTGTGTCTGCTTCCAACAGGGACCCCCCCTAACGTGATGTTCATCAACTGTGAGCCGCTCTGCCCTCTCCTGAATCAGGAGTGCACTCTTCACCTCTGCATCAAAGACTTCTGCCCCGAAGACGTTTCCGTCTCTTGGTTTAAGGACGGGGAGGAGCTGCTCTCGGGCGTCTTCAACACGCCTCCCAGCCTGAACATCAGCGGCCTTTACTCTATGTTTAGTTTTCTCAAACTGACGCCCGACAAGGACGACCGCGGCTCCCAGTTCAGGTGCCGAGTCGTCCACAGCGCCCAGAAGGAGCCCGAGGAGAGGCTCTTCACGCTGCCACGTGTCGACATGACTGTTACCGACTGATGCAGAGACAATGTGGAGCATCGAGCTACACTGCTTGCTTTGAGCAACTTGTTTGACTTTATTGTAGAATTGATTTGCACAGTACTGGTTGTCTGTGGGTGCATCTAAATCTGAAGTGATTCTAATGCATCATTTTGATCTGACTCTTAATTATTCATCCAAGGTTTGTTTTATTATTATGGTTACGGTTATTTTATTATTATTTTTTTTATTGTTTTTATCCTGGGTTTCAGGTCTATTATTGTTTTTGATGTTGTTTTGTTGTTTTTTGATTTGTTGTTTCTAGCACTTTGGTCTGTGAGGGATGATATTTCGTTCAGCTGTATACTGTATGTGGATGAATGACAATAAAGTTTACTCGACTTGGAGTTTCAGCGTCACATGGACTAAATCTGGGGTGTTGAACCATGTGGTCCTCGCCTTGAGTCTGCAGGATTTAAATTTTTAACCAAAGACTGCAGGTGATTTCACTGTTTAGCCTACAAGAGTATCTGAGGCCACCTCCAGGGGGCAGTGCAGAGCTCCAACATTGGGCCAAAAAGCGTCAAACCAGCAGTATTCAAAGACGGTTCTACAGAGCGCAAGAAGAGAAATGAGAAGAAAAAAATATTTCAGTGTACTGCACACTTATCTCATGGCCATGAATTAATTAAAACACAGGAGCTTGTTAATTAAAATGAGGGAACAAGTCGTGGAAATATTTTTTTCTTTTCATTGCACTTCCATGGTGTAACTTCCATACTTTTTGATCAAACCAGCTCTCTGAAGTAATATTTTTTGTTACTGTGCACTGGTGAAAAAGACCACAGTGGTTAAACAGATACATATTTCTACTGTAAATGCTTTAATGAATGTGTCCTGGAACCTTTCGGGGAAAAAAAAAAAATCACCATTTGTGCCACCAGTAAATGCCACTTGACCTTTAAGCAAGTGGAACTCCTCTGAAATTGACACAATTTTACATCAATTAAAAATCAATTTAGCATCAGCCTATTATAATATTTTTATTATAAACATTGGGCAATGGGACTATAAGAGTAATAGTCCAGTTACTCAAATAGTTGGAATCAAATATTTTATTGCATTTAACCACATTCACCACCATATACTCTACTCTGTTTGACTGCTCAGCACTGCCCCCATGGGCCAAAAGGCTGTACTGCACTCTGTTTTCCTGCCTCGCAGCAGTCAGTGGCCATGGTTCAGCTTTCTCTCTCTACAGGCTTTGGTTGCTCTCTTGTAAAGCTCTCATGTGCTCGCTGTGAAAAAGGACAAGCACACTATTTGTAAAATTTAGTTGTTCAAGGAAGAATTGGCTCTTTCCATATTTCGCTCCAATACCAACAGCACAGGCCTCCACACAGCGGTGCTTGTTTCTATCAGTTGTTATGATCTTTGGTCTCTTTTCCAGACTGCTAGTGGGGCTGTTAGACTCTTAATCTTGTTTTTTTCTGCCATTTTTTGGTATGCAAATGGAAATGTAAGCAATGTAAGCTACTGGTAATGTGGGTATTTGACACACAAACAACAGACCAAATCATCACAGCAGTCAACCTGGCATTAAAGTCCATCTTTATTGTTCCATGTCAGTCTTCCTGAACAGTTTTGGTCCAGCAGAGTCTCAAAGCTAATCACAATGTTAACTACAGTCAACCTGTATGGCTTCCAAGGCATTTGGTCTATATCGGGGTCTCAGGGTTTTGGTTGGATGCTTGTACTCTAACATGTTTCAACACTCACAACATTGGCAACTGTTACAACTTTATATTACATTTTTCAGGAAATTCAGGATGACATTTTTAAGTTTAAATGTAAATAGATTTGCATATTAAAGTTCTTCTTTTTTAAAACCCTTTAGAATCATAGAATTCCTCACAGAAAACATCTAAGTAATATTAACCCATCTATGGTTTAACAAAATATCTTAGTGCATATTTTTGATTGCAGCTAGCACGCTTTTCAGCTCATTCGCCATATATGGATTTATTTTATAGCCTCAAATAACAATCACATATCACAAATAAACAGAATATCCTGGGTATACAAATATTTGGCAGAAACTTAAGTTGACTGTGAATCATATGTCAGAAATATCACTGATTTACTACAATCATGTACTTACAATTACTTTGAATTCAGTATGTTCAAATATACCAAAGATTTACAGACATATAAGGCATTTAAAGTAGCAGCAAAATATATCAGCGTACTATTTTTATGGAGTAAATACACAAGCTGACTTGCAATATAAATGCTCCATCAATTTCTTGTAATACTAGCATTGATAAACAAAATGCGTTTAACCTCACCTGACAAAACATCAGTGGCTTGTGTGCAACGTTTGCTTGTGCAACTATGAAGCAGGAAATATTTATAATGAATTCATACTAAAAAATAAAGCTGTATTTAAGACATTAATTCACTAACTGACATAAGATTTTCTTTTTTTCTTTTACATTAAATTTGAATAAAATAAGTCCAGTGCTATTACTGGTGAAAGAGAAAAAAAAGGAAATGACTTAAGCTTGTCAAGAGCATGTAATAAAGTTATTAGACTTTGGACTTTGTGATGAACTCAAAATTAACAATTTACACAAGTATTATACAAAAGGAATGTTTATCTTTGTTTTGTGCTTCCAAAACAAACTGGCGATTGTCCAATAACTACTGGGCAGTTGCTACTTTCATGTGATTAAAGTAAACGCTTACAGCAGCCTACATGGCACGTCCGTAGTAGACCCAAGTTTTGAACTAACAGAAAACCAGAAACGGCGTAATCAAACTCTCCATCTACGTTCATAAAATTTCAGTCTGTTTCGACAGGAAAATGTAGGCAATGTGGTCGAGGTTTGTAACTAATCTAAGTAGAAAACAGCAGGTGCGTGCAGGACTAAGTGAGGTGAGGTCTCAGCTGAAGTCTCGGTTGGTGAGGATCATGGGGGCCAGCAGGGTCCACACGTACAGACCCAAACACACCCAGCTGGAGGTGATCTTCACCCACACCGCCGGCCACTTACTGGTCATGGAGCTGTAGTCTGCATCCGGGCTGTCAGCAACAAACAATGAAAAAACACAAGAGAGTCGGTGTTAATAATTTTCTTTTTCATCATGTTTGAACAGAGAAGAAGACAGTCATACGGCTCAGTTTTAACAATCTAAGGGCACGGTCTGAAGAGGGCGGTGCACGTGCATTTAGGGCTTGTCCACGTCCACTTTTACTGTTTTACTAGTGAATAAAAGGCTGGTTGCTCCAGACACCTGGCTCAAAGGGCTTGTACTGAGTCTCATGGGTGTCATGGGTAATCATGGCTGTGTTTTGGGCGTAACATGCAGTAAACCAAACAGAGCTCTGTCTCCCATCCCCTTTAAAAGCCAGGTGTGTCACACCTTGGTGGGTTGCTATTATAATGGAGGATTTTCCAGGTAAGAAGGAAGGCTTCTCTGGAGAGGAAACAGATCTGCTCGTGCACCAAGTGAAAGCGCACGAGCAGATCCTCAGCAACAATGCAGCTGAGCACAGCTCATTTTAACAGCAACACGCCCATGGGCGTTCAGATGGACACAACAGACTTTACTGTTTCCACCACGTGGGCGCTGGACGGGGAACTGACAACTGAGCTGCTTGGAAACTAGAAAAGACACTTGCATTACGCTTGTCACTGCTCTGCCCTGGGTACAAGAGAGGGCCCATAATCTGTAATTTCGAAAACAGCGTCAACCAGAAAAAAATATTGGCCTTTCAACAGGAATCTCATATATTCCCCTCAATACTAATGTAAATATACAAAATTCTATAGCATACAATTTTTTTGTAACATTTCATTTGGAATTTGCTTTTCCAAGTGAGCGGACCGCTAGCCGGTGTGCTGGCAGTACTGACCTGTACCAGTTGGTGAGGGTCATCATGATGTAGAGCGAGGCCAGGAACAGCATGAAGTGGAAGAAGGAGTAGCTGTACTGCACCATGTCCCTCTCGTTGTCCTCCACGCGTCTCGGCCTGCCCTCCTCCTCCGATAAATCTGTGCTGCTGCAGCTGCTCTCAGCCAGGATGGCCGAGTCTTTGGAGGCCATGGTCAGCTTGTTCACCTGGCTAGTGTTGGACGAGCGAATACTGAAGAGAACAGAAGGGAAAAGAATCAGATATGTCCAATTACAATTACACTGAATTACAGCATAAATATACCAGCTGCAATGTATCTGTTCAGTTAATAGAAGAATAAACGCTCTGAGACTAATCACTGTGTTTTTATGGAAATGCGGTAATGATATTACCGTTTTTTTTTTTTTGTTTTTTTTTCCCCAACCACCCAGGCTCTATTGCATGTTTGCAAAAGGTTGTAACTCGCCCACAACATTTCATTCATGCTTGAAAACACTGTTATTCTGTCAGTAACTTGGCCGGTGCCAAAAATGAAAAGTTGTTTTGTCATCGTGTGAGCAGTACTGGTCAAAATGTTTGTGTTTTTTCACCATGGAAACGTTTCTTAGCTGAGCTGACCGCTGTGAAGCTACAACTCTTCATGTTTTGTAGGAGAAACTGAGGCTGAAGACAAGAGACTTCACTGTGTCACTGTCAGCTATATTTAGAAACAAATCTAAAATCACTTAAATGGTCTTCAAATACCCTGCTTTTCTCAGATGGTTGATGCATGTTTAGATATTATTTGCACACATGACATTTAGCATGTGGCAATCATCTGGTGTCATGCCATACTTAATATACATGTATCCATTATATAACCACTAATGTCCCACCTTATTCCCAGTCTACCCCATCCAAAGAGACTGACCCTACCTGGAGTAGAGGATGCACAGGACAAATATTGCTAGTCCCACAATGCTCTGGGCGTCCCACCACTGCAGGTAAGGTGAGGTGAGGACGGGCTCCTCGGTGCCGATGATCACCACGGCTGTCTGGTTCTCCACCTCTAGAGGGGCCAGCGTGGGAGCGGCGATCTGCTGGAAGATGCTGAGCAGGCTGGGGTTACATACCCGGTCTGAGGAGAGAAGGATCGATGTATAGTTAAGAGTTGGAAAAAAAAACAACAAATTTTTGAATTTACAACTCAGTGGTGTAGTGGTGTCAGAGAGCCCTGACACTGATTCCAACAGAAAAAATACACCTTGAGATGTGTGGGCCTCCTGTGTGAAAAGTCCATTCTTAACTTTATTTTACATGCCCTTAATATTCATGCCTGAGAAAAATGCGTGCAAGAGAGCAAGGCGTGAGATTTGCCACATCAACAGGGGTTCTTTCTGTGTTTTTCATTTTCTATGAGGGAATAAACTGAGCTTGTTTTTTTTGTCTTGCATCATGCTACAAGACTCTTTTCTTTAACCTGCATCATGATTTTCAATTACAGAAATAATTACATATCAAGGAAACAGTATCCTCACCAGGTTCATTGGTCATGGCAGACCAGGTCAGGTACACGGTATACAAGGTGATGACAGAGGACTGCAGCAGACCGGATCGTGGCTGAGATTCCTTTAGACACACACACACACACACACACACACACACAGATAAAGTTACAGTCATTCACTTTCTGCACCTGTAAGGTAAATGGCCATCTTGTTGGGGATAAGCATTTCTTAAATATCGGGCCTGAGGCATGAATCAAGGGTTTCTTTCCAAAAATTCTGGAAAAGAGATGGGAATATGCAGAATATGTAAAAAGCACAGATAATTACATTCTCTAAAGGTCAAAACCTATACAGTACTGGCTAAGGATAGTCAACAACATAAACTGTTTTTCCTATATTGAAAATGTGCCATATTTTCAAATGGTAGATATATAATGTTAGAATAAACTCTTCACACTGCGTTCTTGTTGGTTCTAAAATCATATTTCAACAGCAAAGCCTGTAAAATGGGCACTTAAAGTTCATTTTTAGAATGAACCTACAAAGCGAAGTTGTGAGATTTTGAAATGTCTGGCAGAAATGTCTCTCTCAAGCACAGATATTTGTAATTGGAGGAGGGTGGTTCTCATCTGAAAGTCCACTGGGATATAATCCAACAATTTACCATGGCAGAGAAAATCACATTATCAGATTTGGCCAATTTCATGCGCCATGACTGCACAGACAAACGTGTCTAATCCACTGAAGAAACGGAGTGAACACAGGAGTTTCTGTACCTGGACTTTGGGCAGAACAGAGATCGCAGAGGCAACGACGCAGAGCAGCATGTTGAAGCTGATGAAGAACTTGTTGATGAGGCAACCTTCAGGCTTGGTGTAGAAGACGAAGAACAGAACGACAGCAATAAACGACATGATGTAGTTGAAGATTGTCACTCCCAGCAACGCTACAAAAAAAAAAAAAAAAGAGAACAGAGAAAGGTAAACATCTCATAAAAATGTATAACTCATACAAACAAATCTAAATTATTTGATTCCCAAGAGTAATAATGAGCCCTGAACCACCTTGAGTCACATGTCACCTTGAATCACATGTTTTAAGTGGTCCAGTGTCAAATTTGGGGATTTTGGAGCTACCAATCCATCTATATTTACAGAAAAACATAAAGGACTTAATCGTGCATATCGGCTTTATCTGACCACTAGGTGGTGTCGAGAGCAGCAAGTAATTTGAGTGTAAACCAGTGGTGGAGAGAGTACTACAAATTGCTACTCAAGTTGAAGTACTGTTCCTCTGCTGGTATTTGACTAAAGTAGAAGTAGAAGTAGTGCAGTAAAAATCTTCTGCAGTAAAAGTAAAAAGTGTCTCATTTAAAATGTCCTGGCAGTAAAAGTGACTGAGTTCCTTTTTCTAAACAGTAAGTAAACAGTTAGAAAAGGAGGAGAGAACACACTTCAAACTGCATTCTTTTAAAAGGTGCATTACACAAAACAGCGACCTGAGTGGCTTTAAGTTTTATTATTTTGCTTTCAGGCTTGTGAAGTTCTGAGATCATGTAGTGTAGGTTTATGGATCCTAACATATGAGGGATCTGACCTGAAGCACCTTACACTTTCATTTTTTGTTAGCATGGGTGATCCCTGTGGGCATGGATTACGTTTACATGCTGGTAGTAGTCTTGCTGCCCTGTGTTCTGTATCTTGACCACTATCCTGATTTTCTGCTCGGTTCTCCATCGGGGGTCTGAGTCTGAATAACTCACCTGCATACCAGCCCCTGGCATTTTCAGTCTCCATGCGGTCCACCCAGGACTCATTCCAGGAGTGGGCGAAGTCGACCAGCAGCACCAGCTGGATCAGGATGAAGAAGAAAGCTCCAGACGTGCCCACTATGAACCACGCTGTAGCAACAGAGGCACATACAGTATAATCAATCAATCATGAATGAATCATTTAATAAGGGTGGGGGAAATTTACAATTAATCAATTAGCTTAAGTGTTGCAATTCTTTACTAAATCAATTTAAAGTAATTGGTATCATGAGATATAAGCTGGTAACCAGCAAGTCATGCTAGGTTGTTGGCAAGCAGGGCAGAGTTTGTGTGTTTGTGCAGGCTGGGGCCTAAACAGTCTTGGAGTTGCATCAATTGGCTTTGACTGGAAAGCTGAGACTCTTGTGGATCCAATGAGCCATATTTGATTCATGTGTGATGATGTTCGCCCCCATAGCAACCATTTCACTGTAGTGAGACCGTTTTTTTGGAAACTTGTCATCACTGAATAAAATGACCCATTTAGACCTTTAAGATAATCACAGCTTAATGAAACTTTACATCAATAAACTAGAAGATCATTCAAAAAACAAAACTCTCACATCAAAATACTTGAAGTATTGCAATACACATCGAGACAGCACCCAAATGTCATTAGTATCAAATTGAGAGATAAACATGTTGTACCAGCCCTACCATCTACCATTTATTATCAAAATGTTGTGTATATTTGATATTTGGTCTGTGCTACCAAGGAAGACATAAAATGAAGTGCTGATGAAGTGTCTTACTGCGAGTGAAAGGCCCCTCAGGAATGTAAAAGGCACCGACTGTAACAGCCACCATGGCAGCAATCTTGAAGAACCAAAACCTGTGGAAAAAAAACAAAACAAAACAAATGATTGATCACTGATTATAATATTTACATATGCACTTACAAGATATGTGATAAAATGCATAGTGTTTTAACTATCTGAAATGCTACAAAGCATGACAGAAAGCATATCTGATGAGTGACTCATAAGGACATGAGACTTGCAAAGCATTCTCTCTCTGTACGAGTCTTTTGATCATCAAACAGCAAAACACATGAGGACAATGTTATGCATGCTGAACCAGTTTCAAGTGGTAATTAGTCCACTTCTCAGATCTTTTAGGTCATAAAAAATTCTATTTTACAGGCTTATCATGTGACTATACTACATACACGTTTGCAGCTTGTCACAATTTGAAAACCGTCTCTGCTCTTTACGGCTGTCAAGTGCACAGTCAGCAATCAAAACGTTTCACTTCAGACATTTGACTTTTTTCAGAAGTAAACGTTGGACCAGAGGATCATCTGTTTTAAATGTATGAGGGCAAAGTGTCCGACCAGTGCTGAAGTGTCCCTGCACACAGCACGTAGCCCTCACCTGCTCCAGTGAAGCTGCTCACTGGCCAGCAGTGGAAATCTGCGTTTATATGGGATCTTCCTGAGCTAAAATGTGTTTAACTGTGCAGCTGGAAAGTCTAAGTTTAGGAGGGAAGAGGTCTAAATATTTTAGTCAAACAATAAAGAATCTGAGGACATCAGAGGTGGGACATGACAGAGGCCAAGAAAACTGAAAACTTCTAGAGGCAGAGACGCCTAAAGACGAGCATGTTTAAAGTCAGGAATTTTACTTTTTGTTGAGTCCGTTTTAACTGAAGCACCGTACTGCTTTTTACATCTCATTAATTACAGGAAACAGGATCTGTGTCATAAATTAGCCAAATGTCGAGCTATCTGCAGTGAACAGTCAGCAGAGGAGACAGGAGGAGTCTGCCTTTACTTTGTTTTGTCTTTACTTTGTTTTATTTTGTAATTACAAGCAGTTTTTACACCAACACTTTTACATTTCCCTACTTCCTCGACTTGAGCAGGACCTGTCTGGCACTCTTTCCACCCCTGATCAAACCCAATAAACCTTTTAAAATGTTTTTTTTTTTAGAAACGTTAATTTTTTGGCATTTCTGCTTTCATTTGATAGTCACAGTCGAGATTTTAAAATGCTCTTCTTGTGTGCTGGCTCTTCAGCTCTACACGATCCAGACTTCTGCTCTCCGAAAAGTGTGAATCTGAAGGTCGACTGAAGTCATCAATTAACCTTAAAAACATGAACAGTACCAGGAACTTTCCACTGTGTTGTTCATAAACAGGTGCTGGTGTTATTGCACTAGTTACCCATTATGGATGGCAGCGCGGGGATCTCTGGTGTTCTTGACGTTGATCATTGTGATGGCAAACGCCAGGAAGCACATGCTCATGCCGAAACACACCCGGTACACGGCCTTGTAGCCCACAAAAATCTCACAGTTGACATCAACCCGCAGACCGGGGACAGTGGAGCTGGCGCCGTCTTCGCAGAAGCCCGGGATCTATAGCGAATCACAGATATGAACATTTAAACAGAGCAAAAGCTGTACATTCAACCGGTCGACACGGTCCAGCTGAGGAGGACCTTACCGTATTGAACTGTGTTAAAAAGATTATACACCATGTCTCTTTACAGATTCAGTTTTGCTTTCAATCAGCACCCAGGTGGCGGAACCTAGCGCTGGGTGATCAATCAATTAAATCAATTAATTCAACTTAATGTTTAAATTAAAATAAAAAAAAAAAAAAAAAAAAACAGCCGCTAAGCATGTGTTAAGTGAAAAACTAGAAATATCTGGATTAAAATCAGAAATTTTGAAAAGTGTGAAAACAATCAAGATTTTTTTTTTTTTTTGGAGGTCAATAGCTATACTTATACATAGGAGTAAAACTGTGAATATGGGAATATAACTTCAACTAAATTATATTTTTTTAAACATGAAAACACACATTTGCAGCAAGGAATACTTAAATATGCTAATTAAATAGTTATAATAAAGACATGAGCTGGAAACGTGATTTTTACAGTTGAACAATAAACTTTTTAACTTGACTGCCATATCAAGTTTTGTAAACAATGGAGTCTGCTGGACAAACACTGTTTCTAAATAATCTCAAGTGCATTTTAATGCAGTTGTTATGTATTGTTATGCATATAGGTCAATATTTTTGCTGATATTAATTTATCTGTGAAAAGCCAATATATCAGGCTATTCCTACATGTACTTATTTTCATAGCCTTGCTTTTATGGAATGTTGCCACATTCTTGTTTCTTTTCTGGTGGTGTCTTGCTGTTTTTACTTTTTTGGATTCATTTGATGATTTGATGCTTTATTTGAACTCCTCTAAGTAACAGGTGGACGGATTTACAGCTTTCACAGTTTACAGTTGAAAAGGCCAAACATGGACGAGTCAGTCACCACTGGCAGGAACTGAAAAGCTAAAAAATTAAGTTGCAAAGTGACTCATGCTGTGACTCGAAAGCACCAGCACGTGGTCTGTACCCTCTTGAGCTGCTGATCCACGCCGGGCGACAGCATGATGCAGGCGATGATGGTCCCCAGCAGCAGGATGAAGGCGTAGATGATTCGGGTCACTGTGGAGTTCCTGCTGTTCGGACAGCATTTGCACACCAGACAGGTGGCGCTGCTGCACAGGCATGGCACCTGGGCGGAAACAAGCAGAGAAACCCCAAATGAAATGACACCTATTCACAAAATGATTCACCTGCTCGCCTACAGTTCAGGTAACAACAGCTCCTCATCAGACTCTGTTACACCTTTTCCCTCTCTGTATTTCATAAACATTTTCTGATGAACTTAAGGCTATGATTTTTTTTCTCCTCCATGAAATTATCTAATCTAAGATGGTGGCTGTGCGGTTCATTCTAGTACAAGTTACTTACAATTGACAAATTTTGTTATCTTCATCTGAAATAGTGCAAGGATCCATGGAAATTGATTTGTTTTGTATGAAGAGCAGATCCAGCTCGACATCCGACGGGGATGAGAAAATAACATTGTTAAGTGTTGATGTGCTGATGGAGACCCCCAGCTGAAGAGATTAAATCTTTAATATCGCTGCAGGGGGATTTGATTCACAGTGAGAAAAAATTTGAGACAACACTTTTAACAGAACACACATTAGAAAAAAAAAAAAAAAACAATCAGCAAAATGATCCTGCTCACTGACCTACTCTTATAACACAGTTTTTCTCAATAGCTAAAACACTAAACCCTATTGTCTGAACCAAATGCTCCATTGCCTGAACCCCCTGACTGAATCAGTCACTCTTCTGGCAAAACCATAAGCACTTTTCACCTGTTTAGACACAACTTACCAGCACATTTTCATTGTGATGCACCTGTGTTGCATAATGGTGAGCACTTGTGGCAAAAGTCAAACACAAGTAAAGCACAGGTGTCACTGGTTGAACACAACAACTCAAAATTGATCACACTTGTGGCTAATGATGTGAGGGAACATATATAAGCCAGTTAAGAGAGCACTACTTTGTGAGGCCCTACAATGGATAGAAATCTGAGAGGAGGAGTTTGTGTGAAAGGAGGTCGAGGTGGTTGAGGAGGTCGACCCAGTACGGAGAAATGATGCTGTGGCTGAGTAATGCACTTCTCATTTGTATATTTTTGTACTTTATTTTTACGTAGGCTTACTGTATACAAGTGCTAAATGCACAAGATTTCTGTTTGTTTTTGTACTGTGCAAGTGCTACGTGTAAATGCACAAGATTTCTGTTTTTTGTCCTTTTTTTTTTTTTTTTTTTTTTTTTTACACTATGTACAAGTGCTAAATGCACACATTTTTTGTTTTGCAACATGCATTTACCCTACAGTGAACAATAAACATTTATCTCTACAGCTTCATGTCCTGAGCATTGTGTTTTCTATTTTTCTACGTAGTGTTTAGTGACTGCTCAGTAGTGTTTTTAATTTTGATTGACTCGGGGCACAATTTGACAACATAGTTCCGTTTTGAGCACAGATTGAACTGTTTTGAGGTGAAAGTTTGGTTTTGCAAGAAGAGTCTGAGGTTTTGTGAATGTAGCTTGAAAATTGGGTTTTGTGTTCACAGTTTAGAGAAAAGGAGAGCAACTTTCGAGAAATGTGTCTTAGCAATCAAGAAAAACTGTAAAAGCAACAAATCAAATTATCACGATATCTGACAAATACAACAATATATATTGTGACAATATTGCAGGGAGGATGACAGGTGTTTTCATAAAGTATTTACACACAAGAAAATGTTGATAAACAATCATTAGTAAGGTGCATATAATGACTAAGATTTTGGAAGCAAATAATACAAAAGCTAGAACAGTCAAATGAAGTCAGAAAGTAATAAATAAGTAAGCTAATGCACTGTTTAAAAACAATAGGGCTCCAAATAAATTTAAACTTGAAACACAGATTTGAACAGAAAGATTTTTTTTTTTTTTTTTAAATCACTTTACTAAAAACAGATAACACTTATGCCTTAACTCCATATCATTATATCCAAAATCCCAGATGATAATATCTACTTTTATACCACAATATCGATAACACTGGTATATCGCCCAGCTCAAGAACAAATACTATACATCTACATATAATTTATTTTTTAAAAAGGACCACTGATGTATATGAAGAGGCATCATCTGAGACTCATCTGCTAAGGCAATATCATCTGATGATCATTTACTGTTTGTCTTTGTCCAGAGTTGAAGTTTGAACCAAATGTTAGAGATCACTGTTCCAATTTAACTTGAACTAATCTACCAACAGTGCACAGTGATTTTGCAGACCCTGAAACCAAAACGAAAGCAGTTTTCCTCCTAAGTGGTGGGAGTAACTCTCCCACAGGACAGACAGAAGGAGAATTTGTCCTTGGAGGCCACAAAAAAAAAAAAAAAAAAAAAAAAAGAAGCCACCAGCTGAGCCAAAAATTTCACAGTTACAGGATGAAACAAACAACAGGACTGTAAACAGGCAGCAGGGTGCATGATCACTGTATTTATGGACAAGAAATTCTGCCTGTCTTTGTGTTTCATATCAAAGTCCTGGTATTAAACACTTAAACTTTGAAACCCGTGTTGTGTTCCACCCCTAAAATGGAAAAAGACCAGGCTAATATGTGATCTACGATAAAGAAAAATGCAACTCTCAATTTATCAGCTCATGGCCCATCTTTCATGGTCAGTACACCAAGATACATTAACATTAATAAATCACCGATTCTGAATGCCTCATTGATGGACTCCATTGATTTTGAATTTAATACAACATAATGGCTGTACACAAAGCAGACCATCATTTTATATTCCACTGTCTAGTACATACAGCATCTTCAGAAGGAGCACATTTACATTAGAATAATTAACAATTATGTTCCCTCTTTTAGTGCTGTGTTCAAACATATATTATCAGTATTTAAAAAGATGCACAGACACCACACATACATTCATTTTTGCTGTGCCTCAGCCACCGTGCTGAAATTTCCCTGAATTACCCGTGCACCATGTGCTGTGAGACCCAACCAGCTGACCAGCACCACTCAATGATGTATAAAATTACCTCGGCTCACCATTATTACTCATTTGTTTCTGAACAGTTTAACACATTGTACTTTCACAACAAATTTGTCATGTTAATTGCACTTTTGGTAATTTTTTTTCATCATTTACCAACTTTCAATCATTTCAATTTTTTTAGTCCCACCCTTGGCAGCACTTGCATACTTTGTCATTGTTTTTTTTTTCCGTCGGACTTGATGTCCACGGGATACCACAACTTTTGCTGTTGTCAAGGCAACGTGTGATGTCATGAAGAGAGCAAAGGATGGTGGTGATGTCAGTTAAAGTGTGTACTATGTTTTTGACCGCCCCACACTCTTTCAGGCTCGTGTCCGACTCCCTGACAATGGCAGGAAGCCTGTTGCAGAGGGAGAGGGAGCTGCAGGAGAAAGCTCGCTCCCCTGCTGGACCTTCAAATGAGGGAAACAATGAGGAACTCTGCATCCTGAGAGGTGGGAGCTCGTTCAGGCTCACAGCGAGTATTTCATTAAGTGATATACTAAGGTGCACGGCCATGCAGTGGTTTAGTGAAAAGCAGGACATCAAAGCCACAAGTCACATGCCTGTACAGGAAACCAGTTAAGAGAGACCAGGATGTTTGTGGCTTCTGGTGTGATGAATTCTGACTAACTGAAGACTGAAATTATTATTTTTGAATTTCTAAATTCTGGAAGAAACAAAAACGTGCATCTGTTTTTCTATGCTGGTTAAGAAGAGGAAACACCTAAACCTGCAGATATTTCTGATATCAACAACTTTTGAATATTGCTTATGCCTTCATGTTGATGTTCAGCTGCCTTCCAAATACAAAAAAACAACAACAACAACAAAAAAGATGACACCATAGTTTCACCCTGTTTGCCCAAATTAAATTTTGGTGTCAGGCAGGAAATCATCTCCGCCCAGAGGGAGCAATGAAATGAAACCTAACAACTAAATTGAAACTTAATAGTTTTCATTCTGCAAAAGCATCCCCTCAAGGAGCAGCACTGTTTCCAGAGAAAGCTGAACAACATTATAACTCGTCCCTTCGGTATTCTTTGGTATAAAAGCATCAGAGACGAGCAGAGGTGGTCTGGGCCGGTCCGAGTCTTTATGAGGCCCTGAGCAGAATTCGATTTAGAGGCGCCCCACCTCCTTGGTGCTGCCGAAACTATTAACTATTGTAGATGCTACTGTAAATCTAACACACCAGTTTTATTAGTTACAGCTGTGTTGCTTGCATCTTACCAATTTCAGCCTGGCATGTTTTTACCCTTCTACAGTTTTTAATCTTAAAAGACACACTGAACATGGTGTACTTAAGAGTAACAAAATGAACCAGCAGACAACTCTTTTACTGTAAACATATCAACCACTTTGTTTTTTGTTTAAAACCAACTCCCTGCAAAAGGCTCTCATTGCAATATGAATCCATCAACAAGCAAAACTGCATGCTACAGTTGAAAATGTTTTCATTCACACCAAACTGTGATGTCAGAAGTGTTATCAGGTATGAACCAGATAACGCTGGCCAACCCATCACTACTCTCATCCATCCAGTCACATCTGCCCTCCTTTCCTTTACTTTTAGTGCCAGAGTCACCTTTACCTTTATTTAGTTGTGGTGTTCCTCTAAAGGTGGAAAATTTCTCAGCAAGAAAAATGTAGGTTAGATTAGATGAGACTTTAATGATCCCCATAGGGAAAGCGGGTCATCGCAGCAGCAGATAATGGGATATTGATAAGACAAATTGCAAGTCCTGAGGGTAAACAAAAAAATTAACATGAGGCAATCACAGCAACCTGATAAAAGTTCAACATCTGGCCTTATTTTTCACTCTGCCCCGAAGAAGTAGCAATTAACTCGCAATTATAACACACCTGTGCAAATGTGATACAAATAAACTGCGATACCTACGGAAACGAACGCAGGAATAGGCTGAGGACTGAACCTGGGTCTCAAAAAACAAAAGTACAGTCCAGGAATGACATGAATTCTTACAGTGAGTGGTATTCTCACAAAAAGCCAGAAGGTAAGTCCCTTCAGCAAGCCAGGCAAGACAAGTTTCACTTTGACATTACAACAAAAAGCATATCCACCCACTAACACAGCCGGTGCTTTAGCTTCTACTTCTTCTCCCAACGTCTGCCTCCTCGGTGCTGTATCTCTGAGACAACTTGAGTGCACAGATAAGGTGGCCTGAAGGAGTGTAAATAAGTTAATACCCCAGACAGACAGGCAAGGTCAGCTTAGCACAAACCAGGGCCTGTGCCAAGCTAAAGTGTGCCAGATAACGTCCAGCGAGCACACCACCAGACGGGCTGCGTGTGAAACCTGGGCCAGATAGATCAAGAAGCCAATAACTAGAGCCAGGGCTAATTTCTGCATGTCTTTATAGACCACAGGAATGCTATATTTGTCCATTAGCCCTTTGGATGCATTTGAACTCATCAGCACAACCGGTACATCCGGGTCTTCTGTTTTATTATTTCATACAAGCACAAATAAATAATCAAAACACCCAGATATTACTTTCCTCGTGTAGCCAAGTAATGGAGCCGAGTTATCATCCCACATATTTTTTTTCCCCTTGTGTGCTTATCAACAAGGACAAAGAAAGGTAACAAGGAAAGCTTTATATTGTATTTGAGCTGCTGGCAACAAAGGGCACTAAGCCGACCTTTCACCCTCATATAATTGTGCAAGTTGTTCAAGCGTCACTTTGTCCTTACAACAATAACAGTGCTGGCCTTATTATCCATCATACATTCACTGCGTAATCGAGTATCACTCCAATTCCAACTCCCCACATGCAATTTGTAATTTCCCAGAACTCAAAGCCTATATATAGCTGCAGATTTTTCTTATAGCTCTCCATAAATACATGCTGGTGATACCGTGTCCCCATCCTGTGGACTAAACCTATTTGTGAACATGGCACCTGTTTTGGAATTATAACAAGGCAACAAAGCAGAGTTAATCCAATTAATCACGTGTAAGCAGATGATCTCATGCGTTATGAATAACCCTTTGCTGAGAGACGTAGCTCACATGTCACGAACACACACTCTGATTTATATTTTTTACAAGACCAGCACAAACATCAGGGGTCACTAGTAAACGAAATATTTCAAGGTCCAACAATTAAAATCAGCGGCTAGGAAAACAGAAACATGAATAAGCATGTTGGTTCACGTTTTGACTAAGGTGGCATAGTCCAAACTCACACAGCATTAATTATCTGCCTAATTCATATTCAGCCAGTCCACCTTAAAATGTCCCCATTCAGTGCATTGGGTTTTTTTTCTCAAATGATGAGACCCTCCACCAAAATCCCATTAAAAAAATCTGGGAATTTAGAAAGGCCTCGCTTTATGGACGCATTTAAAACATGACTTGAGACTTTTCTGAAGTATTAGGCTGCAGTAGTATATTCGGCATACATAAATTACAGCCACTACCCCCCTTTTCAATAACATATCAACCCTAAGAAGTGAGTCATCATATAATCCACCACCAAAACACGACATGGTGGGCGGCAGTGAGTAGCCGTTCATTAGTTCAATTAAAGTTGAAATGTGACGGGAACGGGAGCTATTTGGTGGATCAGATGTATGCCGAATTCACAAATAAATATCAATTATTCTCTCCTTTGGCTGATATGGCAAATTAACACTACATCTTTGGTTTTTTTAAATGGCGTTTAACTTAACGGCTAGGTTGTGGGCAGGTAACGTCAACCTGTTGCTGCCGCTTCACGACACGGACCTATATCTTGCGGTTTTCTACCAAATTTCTACCAAATTAAAACAAGCTCGTTTGAAATGGCATGTGTGTGTGTTTGCTGAAGGTGAACATACCCAGCTTGCGAAAGAAAAGGCCCCCAGAACGGCTCCCATGACCGTCCAATTTCGGCACAGGAGCGGGCAATCTCTAAATCCGTTTCCTTCCAACCGTTACTTCTCGGCCCCTCCAGGTTGGATCCCAACCGTCAAAACGAGTAAATAAAACACTTTAACTTTCGTTTCAACTAGCTAAACAGAATATAGATGACACAATTAACAGTTGCTAAGGTAAAAACGGCTGTGGTGAACTACGGTGCACTTCCTTCGTCAAGCTCAATCTCGCCTTGGCGGATGATTTTTTCTCCAGTGCGTCACGCGGGGTGATGTCTTTAAGCAGCCGTGGCGTTCAGGTGCTCCGCGTAAACTCCCGCGATCGCCAATTTTTCTCAAATGTGATAGAAAAATAGATGATATTTAACAAAGTGTTTTTTTTTTTTTTGGCTTCCGAAATCAAGCCGGGCGTAGCTACTTTGCACTGGAATTGTGAGATGAGGAAGCGAAAACACGCGGCAAGCACGTACGCCGTGTTTTATTTCAATTCCTGGTCAAAGTTTCACTTCTTTATCCTACCAAACTAATTGACCCGTAAATACACCTCGGACTCTGCAGGCCCATCAGTCGGTTCAACTTCCACTTTATTTTCCCAGATGTTTTTGTTTGTTTGTTTGTTTGTTTGTTTTTGTTTTGCGTCTTTGTTGGATTGTTCCTGTGCGCGAAGTTCAATATTTCAATATTTCCGGCATTACTGGAATGCATCATCTGGCCAGAGTTCATTCATGCTCAGCTGCTCCGCGATCAATGCGGGCTGATCGCTGCTTCAACACGCAGTGTATGATATAAGAAAAAAAATACACATATTAAACTTTTTTTTTCTTTTAAATGGCATCAATTAAGAAATGAGACTAATTAGGACTTTTTTTGTTTCCTTAATCTGGTCATATTGATCTAGCTCTTTCATAATGACCTCCAACACAAATCAGCCAATTAGAAATGAGAACCACTATATAAATATATGCAAATAAATGTTATGGAAACGGTGAGAAGTTTAATTGTTCAATACTGAGCCAACTACTCTAATCCCACTGTGACTGGACTGGATATTTCCTCTGGCATGTTGCTACACAATTAATGGCAAGTTGTCTCCAATAAGAGGCTGAGTGGTTTTATTCAGGGAGGAGTGACAGGCAGCACTGCTCTGACACAGTGGTGTTTTCAAGCACAACCGCTAATACAACTAATGATAAATAATACTTAATAAAAATATGAAGAAACAGTCACAATATGTTTTTTTTTTTTTATTATCATTTCATCCATTTTAAATTCAGTAATCCTCTTTGTACTTGAACTGTTGCATACTGTAGCAGATTCATTCTTTAAAAAAGAAAAAAGGAGATGAAAAGGCCATGTAGCATTTCACTTTAAAGAACTGTCTCAAACAAAATGGAAACAAGTGAGTGTATGTATGTTGAAATGTTTATTACAAAGTAAAAAATGGGCTCAGCTCTGTGACGGAGGCTGATGTTTTGGGACTGAAGCTGCTGAGAGGAAATATTTTGCACCAGCTTATAATCAACACCAGAGAATAATATCAGAGAAATACCTGAATTCTGAGGCAAAGTTTTGATTAAGTATGCAACAAACATTCCGGTTCCTGACACAGATTAGATATCATGATACATGGAGGATAAATTGTTGAGTATCACAGACACATTATAAATCGCCTGTCCTGTAATATCTGTTTATTTACAGCAGACAAAGCTCCAGTCACAGGAAACCAAACGTTTCCCTCAGCGAGTACTGAGCATTTTCATGAGAGGCATCATGTGGTTTTTACATGATGACACAAATATTCAGCACTGCAGCAGCTATTCCTGTGACGAAGTACAGAAACACAAGGCCCGAGGTAACAGAGCTATTAAGAGGATCTCATAGGAGATACACAAATACCTCCTTTATCTGCTTATCCTTTTTTAAAATCAGTGTTTTTAATTCCTTTGTCATTTCTTTATCCTGTTTCACTTTAAGCCCTTTACCATTTATTTGTCTTTTATTTCCTTTTGGTTAAATATATGTGTCTTGTTATGTGTGATTTTATTGTATGCTGTGTTTGTCATTGGTGTGTGTGTGTGTGTGTGTGTGTGTGTGATTACAGAATGTGGATTTGTGTGTGAGCATAGCTATTTCTGTTCTTTCTTTTGGTTTTCATTTGCTGTTACAATTTCTATCCATATCTTGTTTGTTTTATTTAGTTTGGTTAATTAATTTTTTTTTTTTTTTTTATAACTTTGCTGTGAAGTACTTTTGGCCAGGTGTCACACAAATAAACTTCTTCTTGTTATTATTATTCTTGTTATTATCAGAAAAATATTCTAAGATTAATTCAAAACAAAAAATGCACTATTAAGAAAGGTAATGTTAATATATAGTTAACACTGAGCTCCACAGGAGTGTAATTCTCTGGTCTATATTATAATAATTATTATTTGTAGTAGTAGTAATACACTTACCTGAGCAAAGTAAACCGAGTTAGGCATAAAAGATAGACTATATAAAAGGGACATATAAATAAATTGGGAATAAATATTGGGAGTACAAATTTTTTCAAATAATTATGGGATGTTTCCATTGCAGTACCTCAGGTTGACCACCAGGTAGAAACACATAGAGTTTAAAGTGTGTCGCATTTATTTTCTTCCGCCTGCAGAGTTGCTTCTTCCAGAAGTGTCCCGAGTCCAACTTTACACACCTTCGCTTTGGTTCCACAACACGCGTGTGTGTGTGTGTGTTTTAGCTGTAACGAGGTGACATGAGCGCTGATAACTCTGCTGAAAACGTGTCGGTCCCTTTACGAAATCTACTGAACTCCATTCAGTGCGTCAGAGACCGAGTCCGAGGTAAATCCAACACATGTAGCTCTAAAAACACCGGCTAACGGTCAGCGCTATGCTATCCTGCGAGCTAATGCTAACTAATGCTAACGGGCTAGCATAAACCAAGCTGGAGATGATTTCTGCGCCGTGTGACTTTATTTTGCTTTATTTAACAAAGACAGTAATGTTGACAAAATGTGATTTGTTCCTCTGGCGTGTCTTCAAATCTTTACCCTGCTGAGTATTTACTCAGATCAAACTTAAAGGCCTTAGCTTCGGTTGTACATTACCAATGCTAACAAGCTACAACTGTCAAATTTAAGTTTGTTAGTGTTTTTTGTTTGTTTGTTTATTTGTTTGTTTTGTTTTGTTTTGTTTTTGTTTTGTTTTTCTTTTTTTCAAGGCCATGGCTTACTAATCATACAGATTCCAGCAAACACAGGTGTGTGTTTGGTCTGTCATGGCTGTCTGTCCCTTTTATGGAGATGTTATAACAGATTGGTCATGTTAAATCCTAGTTAGTCTGTGTTGTTTGGGCAGCCTGCGATGATTTTAAACCGAAAATCACACTAAATAATGTCAAATAGAAACTCATCTCACTCCTGGGCAGTCGCTGCAAGCTCACTGGACCAGCAGGTTTTTTTTAAAAACAGTTGCTGATGATGTACACACAAGACACTTAGGCATATCTTAATGTATTAGACAAGTGTTATGTCAGGGATTGGCAACCTTGTGCCATGGGGAGCCGAGAGTCTGCAGGTTTTCATTTCATGTGAAGTGATCAGTTAAATCACCTGGTGGAGTTTGTGCTTGGAATGTAAACCTGCAGACTCTTGGCTCTCCATGGCACATACACTACTCACAAAAAGTTAGGGATATTCGGCTTTCGGGTGAAATTTCAGGATGAAGCTAAAATGCATTATAACCTTTACAGGTGAACTTAATGTGACCTTCTGTAAACTTTTGAATGCACATGTCCAACTGTTCAATGTTTCAGTACTTTTTGCACAAGTTGCTGTTCTCTAACAAGGAGTTTAACGGCAAAATTCACATCAGGTGTTTGATGCTCCAGCTCATCGAGGTCGTATCATTAGGGAACGGCTGCTGGAGACTGGGGTACCTCAGATGGAGTGGCCTGCACTTTCTCCAGACCTGCATCCCATAGAAAACCTATGGGATCAGCTGAGTCGCCGTGTAGAGGCTCGGAGCTCTGTACCCCAGAACCTCAATGTCCTGAGGGCCGCCCTTCAAGAAGAGTGGGATGCCATGCCTCAGCAGACAATAAGTCGACTTGTGAACAGCATGAGACGTCGTTGTCAAGCTGTAATTGATGCTCAAGGGCACATGACAAGTTATTGACACTGACATTTTTTGTTGTGGCTTTTGTTTCAAGAAATTGTTTGAGATGAGGAAATCACCAGTGTATGCTTCTACTTAAATGCCCTACTTTCATGATATAATATCACTGTAGCGTGAACATTTTACATTTTCCATAAATTTCACCCAAAAGCCAAATATCCCTAACTTTTTGTGAGTAGTGTATTTGCCCACCCCTGTGTTGGATCATGTTGCTTAAATGTTAAAAAGTGACTTGTTAAACCTACCTGTTACCAAAAGTGACCCTCAGATGCTCCTCTGGCGGCTCAAGAGAGAGTTATTATCTATCATTTTAGCATCCTGCAGTCGTATACATTGCAATTTCAAGTAAACGCAAATGTTTGTTTAGTGTGTTGTGGCTGTCTGTCCGTGTTTGGAGATGTTATAGCAGATTCTTCATGTTCAGTCCTTGTTTGTCTGTGGTAGATGAGGTCTGGGCAGCCTGCGATGATTTTAAATTGGAAATCATCCCACAGATTCGCAATAGCATCATTTTGTGTCATTTTACACATTGCAGCTGTTCAATAAACTCATGTTGTGATATGAACTAGATATTGTATAGGACTTTGCAGTGTGGTGATATGGCATAAATGTGGACCTTTCTTGTTTTTAAAGGCTTTTATACAGGAGTGATTGTATTTAAGTTATTAACTTGTATTACTGCTCTGAAGCAAATTGAAAAGACAACAAAAGCAGATCTGATGATGAGCTCCCCTTTTGTTGTCTTTTCAACAACCGCTGCTTGCTTCAAACGTCCCTGTGACATTTCCTGCCTGCTTTACGGTGTCAGACGGCTAATGTCTGTGTTCGTTTTCCACCACAGATGGAGAGTCCAACGCGTCAAACGGAGCGTTCAACCTCTCCAACTTCTGGGACAGTTTGAGTTGAGTAACATTGTAATGTGTTTTCTCAGAATCCTCCCTCACCCTCTGAACTGCACCTCAGTCTGACGTAGTTGTGTTTTCCTCCCCTCAGACCAGGCAGTGAAGGCAGTTTCACAGGAAGCCACCAAACTCAGCCTGGCCTTCTCCAAACCACCGGTGCCGTCACAACAGGTCAGAGCTGTGTGAATGTTGTTGTGCTTTTTGTGTCGCGGTTTGATGTTGCTGCTCATGTTTCTCATACTTGTAAATTGTAATACCATCATTTTACCACCAGTCTCTTATCCCTTACATATTTCTTTCTTTCACTCCATCCCTTCTTTCTCCAGGATGGAGAGAAGTTAGCAGAATCCATGCAGAAGAGCATCCTGACTCTGTCCACTGTGTATTACTGGCTACCCAAGAGCCAAGGTAATATGTGCTGCGTTTACATGCACTTCAGTAATCGGGTTATTTGCCTTGTCCGTGCACTTACCTGATTTCTCAACAGCCATGGAAACAAGAACGCCCGTTTCCATAATCAGGTTAAGGCATCAAGAGAACGCTGCTTAGCACATGTAGATTTCTGCTGGAGACACCTGATCGCTGGCTGTGGAAACCCTTACTTGCATTTATGAACGTTTTTATTTTTATGTGTGAACACTTGAAGGAAAAGAGAGTTCATAAGGAAGCTGTACAGCACTCAGGAGAGTAGAAACTTTCTATTTGACATGCTTGAAGATTTATGTCAGTGAAATCAAAGTGACAATGAAACACATCTGCCGCCATCTGCGTCCACCGTTTTGAGCAGAGGGGCAAAGCTCAGGGATATCCGCATAAGAGGCGGGTCCGAGAGCTGCAGCACTGCTGTCGCTATGGTAACGGGCTAGGGGATGTCAGGAGTCGGGCGAAAACATCATTATTGGGAGAGTGCATGCATATGGGCGTCTTGAAAAATCAGAGTAAAATAACACAAGTTAACATGTTATCTGACTTCTTGCGTGTTATGGAAATGGATGAGGTTCATTGAAGAAAAGACACGAGAGAGAGAGACATGGAGCCAGGATGACTTAGGTTGAATATTCAGCTTTACTGAGTCGCGCACCTCAGGAGAAATGATCGCAGTCTCGGACGGGCGGCAGCACAGTCAGTTCTCCCAGCTCTTCCACATGCTAAGAACTTTATCGGTCTCTAGAAGGACACTGAACGTAGATTGGGCCTTATCATGGAGACAGTGAGTCTTTGTAATAGCCGAAATAACCATTCTAGCCTTGGAAGATAGGCCAAGCTGACGCCTCCGCCGTAGCCTGTGTACCAGAATGCTAGATAAAGGAGTCAGGCGCTGTGACCTTACCATACTTAGGATGTTTAGGATGGCCTGGCCTAGTAATTTTCTTCCACACTGCGATAAGCTGGTTACTCACAATAATCTGAGTTTGTGTTGCACGTGTCAAATTGTTTATAAACATATCAGCACTGCATGTCTGCTTGGACGAGCGAACTCAAACAGCCAAGCCTCTTCTTTTGTTGTATTATCAATTGTCTCCTGTCTGTTTTTGAACTTGAATGTTTTAGTTAATGCGTCCCATGATCAAGGCTGAGGTAACTGACTTTTGTTTGGGCTCTGTCACTGGTGATGTCTGAGGCTCTGCTGCCTGGTTGGAGTGAAACTTGGGTGAATGATAGATTTTGACACTGGGGTACCACCAGGCCAACAAGGCCCAAAAATGCATGTTGTATACTGTCATATTAACTGTCTTCTCCTGAATGCCCAAGATAAATTATTCTCAGGGGAGACCATAAAGGCTGATCTTAATTGAAATGAGTGATTGCACTCTGGGTAAGGTGAGACACTGGGACATTTTAAGAGTCTGGGGAACAGGCTAACCACGGTCAGGTGCTAGGAGAGTTGGAAGGAGGACACAGGAGAGAGAAGTCCAATTTAGCCGCAAAACGGGCATTTATTGATTTCCTTTCATGTTTGCTTTCTTTATCGTTCTTGTAAAGGCTTCATTTGTATGTGTGCTGTAACAACAAAAAAAGGAAACAAAAATTAGCCATCAGAACTCATATGCATAATTAACATAACATAGCACTTTGTATCAGCACATTTAACATAACAGTCATAATCTGAATTTTTTGGCCCTAATGGCCTTCCATACTAACATTTCACATTCACACATAATTTACTGTTCGAACAGCACAATCCAACTCGTAAAGTTACATAACTACCACGGCAGCATTAACATAAATTATGAAATTAAATCAATATACTTGCAGAATATATATTTACATATCTACATTACTTCCGGTTACCGGCATCACTCATATTATTGCTGCTTGCCACACTAAGGCAGATGTCGGGGATACAGCCAAGATCAAAGGCAAGGCATGAGAAAACCCACACTCACGTTTGAAGACGCACACAGGATAAGTTTGCAGGCCAGGAGACAGGAGACATGTCGCGATCTCGGCAAACAGTCGGGAGACAAACTCTGGCAACTCGCAGCCAGGTGAATTATACTGTCAGGATAATCAGCTGATCGCCATCAGGTGTGTGCGTTAAGTTGCGCGAGTGTGTTCTGGTTAGGGAAATTGGAAGCAGCATGATGATCTAAGCCAGTTAGTATGGAAGTGAGTGAGGATTTTATACATTAACCTTACAGAATCACAGTCATTATCTCTGACACTGCCGGGTCAAATTTAACAAACCTCTAGGGAAAGATGTGTGTTTTCACTCACATCAGTATCTGCAAATTGAAGTTGATTGGTCCACCACAGCGCCACCAACAGGCCAAGTCCCCAAGCTTCAAGCAGGAACGTCTCATCAGCTGTTCACTTCAGAATATTTGTGTTTCCGGTGTTTCAGGTGTGAGTCTGCGTCGGCAGGTCAGAGACGCCACAGTGGAAGTTCTGGAGGGAGTTGAACAGCTAGTGGAGGTCATACTGAGCTCACCGCTGCAGGGGTACACACACACACACACACACACACACACACTGCAGAAAAGAGTCATAAGTTAACAAAAGGCATCATGGTAATTTCACCCATATAGATGCAGGTGTGATTGTTGTACAACCAGTGCATCAGTAGAATAAAATCAAACACACACACATACAAACACGGGTCTGTGTCACACTCCTGGAAATTTCATTACTACTTCACTACTGTTTGAATTAAATACTGACTTAATTGTTAAGTGCTTTCACCAGATTGACCAGTAAGACAGACCAGCTATAACCAACTGTCAGTTTTTTATTGTTTATTGTGTGATTGTTGTATAAGGTAGTTTTTGGGTCAAAAAACAAGAAAATGTTTTACTGGTGTCATCTGCATTGTTAGTTTTTAGTTTACATTTTGTTTCCACATAAAACAAGCACACTGTCTCACCTAACACCTCAGTCACTCATAATCAGAAGCTGCTCTAAAGTCTCTGTTTCCGCTCTGTGTGTCTGTCCTCCTCGTCCAGTCTGTCTCAGGAGCAGCTCATGTCCACAGGAGGCGTGTGGTCGGCCTGCGACCAGTTTGCCAACCTGCCACGAGGTCAGTCCACAGGCCGCCGCCTTAAAACCCCGAACAGAGATGAGATATGTCAGTTTTCTTAGACATGTAGTGGTATTTACTGCACACTCCCAGTGAAGTCCTTGTTCTTGCAACAGGAGGAGAGTTAATGGATGATGTTGATGTATTACACTCGCAACAAATTTTATTTTTATAAATGTATTTGATAGGGACAGAGCACATTTATGAACATCAGTATAGAATACAAGATGTAAAGAAAATGTATACAAGATGTACATCTGTAGTCCCCAAGCAGGTAACAAAAACATCCACAGCATCAGTAATTATATGCAAAATACAAATATAAAAATTAACAAATGGAAAAAGACAAAATATATTATACATATGTATGTCTGGTTAAAAGTGTTGACAGTTCAGGTTGACCTTGAGCCGTTGTTTGAGATGAGTCTGGATGAGAAAAGTGGGATATGGAGGGCGTTCCCTTACTGCATGTGGTAGGCTATTCCAATATTTACTTTCCTGCACCGGCAGTGTCCACATGTGGTGCGCCTGTTGGCACCACACTGCCCTCTAGTGGTCGCCCTGGTGCTACTGCCACTGTCAGCCCTATGTTTAATAAGTTCTCATCTTGTCTCATTCCAATACCACTATATGGATAAAAATTCAAACTGTCACTTTAATCTGCACTGCACCAATGTAATCATCTGAGTTTCATAAAACTAAGTTGAAGATTAGAAAAACCCTAAAAATAGCTGGAGCTGTAAATGTGAGATTATTTTAACCCGCATTATAGCTTGTAGTTACTAAAACCCAGTGGTGTTCTGTGATGTGAAGTCCAGCCTGTGGAGTGGGACATGGCATCACACATCATCATACAACTGGCATGTATGATGTATGACACATGAGTAAATGATGACACACACACGGCTTCGGCGTTCCCTGAGGCTGGAATGTAAACGGTGATAACAGCAGCGCTGGTAGATTCCCTCTGCAGATTTCCTTAACAGAGAGATGTCCTCGAATGCACCATGTGGAGTTAAGGAGCACGGCTGCCCCACCTCTTCTTACTGCTCACTTTGGTGTGTGTGTGTGTGTGTGTGTGTGTGTGTGTGTGTGTGTGTGTTTTACAGATAACAAGGCAGCAGTGCTGTTGGTCCTGTCCTCTTACATTGGAGTGGTGAAAGATGCCTTGGAGGAGATTGAGCAGGTACACACACACACACACACACAAAGCTCAAGCTACCTGTACCTCTTTTCATCATTAGTCAATCAACAGAGAGTTAATAGATTGTAATTTTGATAGACTGATTTATTGTTTTTGTCATTTATTACACCAGTCACATCAGATTTCAGTTCCTCTAAGATCACTAAGATGCTAAAATTGTCATCTTCCTTTTCTCCCTTCATATCTTTATAAAATTAATGCTTAGGGATTCTATGGGCTGTGATCACCTCCCATGTGCATTTTACTAATGATGAATTGATTAATTGAAAAACTGATCATTATGTTACTCGACAATGAAAGTCATGATTAGATGAGTCCATTATTCTGTCTAAACCTTCCGCCGCCGCTCAACCCTCCAGGCTCTGTCTGAGGCCCACGACCCGTTTGGCGACGTCCTCGCCGACGAGGAGGAGGGGGAGGAGCCTCGAGGCAACCAGGACACATACTGGTCGGAGCGGGACCGGCGCGTGATTGGTCCATGCCAGGGGCTGATGAAGGCGTCTGCGGCGTGCCTGAGGAAGCTGACGGCCGCCGTCAAAGCCAACGGCAACGTCGGCACGGGTCAGAATGTGGCACAGCTGGACGACCTGGCCGACATCACCAAGGACATCAGCCCTGGGTAGACAGACACACACACACACACACACACACACACACAGACACGGGAGTTATCAGTTTATCGATAAATCATGCCTTTATCTGCCTTTTTCCAATATTGGATATCAACATCCACGTCTTCCCTGTGCAATATGAAGGATGATTTTCTGGATTTTCTTTTTTTTTTTTTTTTTCTTTTTTTTTTTTTTATAAGATATTTAATATTGTTTGACAGTATCTCTTTTTTTGCCTGTACAGTTTTTTTTTTTCATTTTTATTCCTGTAGAAATAGATTAACTTTAGTGAAAATTTTCTTTTTTTTTTGTTTGCATTGAAGTTTTCAAATTTTTGAATATCAGCACAAAATACTGGCTATTGGCAGCTTCAGTTGAACAAACAAACAAACAAACATGTAGGAATGAGTATAAGTTGTAAAAAAAAAACATATTTGTTGAACCCTAATTCTGACGCGAAGTTAGGATTTAAATTACTTCAACAGAAATTGTGTTTCCTGTTCTCAATGAACTGACGAGCAGAGCAAATGTGAAGTTGGTCTGACCTGCTGCACATTAAAGCGTTAACTAAGACAAAGTTAAGTTACTTTACGCATTTATGTGTGAACGCAGCAAGGGAAAAATGACTTGTTATTGTGTAGTTGATGAGGTGGAACAATAAATGGATCATGCAACATACAAACATTATTGATACACTTATTTTTCCAACTGAATTTGCACATTGGAGTTCCTATGAGGCATATTTGTTCCCTGCCTTTAGGGATTTTAAAGTCATTTTTATATTAAAGCCCTGAAAAGCATGATTGATTCCTCCTTAATATAAAAGTGTTTTGTGTTTTCCATGGTTTTGTATTCAGTTTCAGTCACAGATATTGGGATGTCACATAGAGGATCATCTCACAGTGTGTCTCATATCACAGCCTGTATCTTTTGAGGTAAATATTGTGATTTATCGTAAAGTGACCCGGTCATTCTGTCTCTCTCAGTGTTGATGACTTGGCCCTGTGTCTCTACCCACCCATGGACTACAGCGGGGTAGACAGCAATGTAAGACACACACACAAAGACACACACACACACACACACACACACACACACACCAGTCAGGCACATCAACACTTTCTTTGCCCGTCCCCAGCGCACAGTCCATCACACCGTGTTGTAGTAAAATACTAAAATGTGTTTTGTCTCCGTGGAAAATCAGTTGATTAATTTTGCCAGACAAAGATTTATCAACATGACCTGTATTTTTGCAACAAGTGGTGGTTTAAAAAAAAAAAAAAAAAAAAGAAAGAAAAGAAATGAAAACTAATCTTGTGTACCGAGGTCGACAAAAATGACATTTGCACAGACTGTAATCGAACACTTTGTAGATTGAATGAAGTCGAAATACGTTTTTTTTTTTTCCTCCACACAAAAGTTAGTGTGTGTGATTCTTTGCTCGCTTTGTCCGCCTCTCTTTCGTCCTCATCTCTTTTCTTGTCACTGAAGTAAAACCTATTTCTCACCCCACAGACGTCTAAACTGGCAGCGCTGTTGAGGAAGGTTCTGCAGATCATCAGGTGAGATCACTGAACTGACACAAACCTAACAGATACACACACACAGAGGTCATTTAGTCAGTGTTTAGTGCGAGCACAGGCTGCGGTGACGAAGCAACACAGACGGCTCGGGGAGTTTGAGGACATCGGAGAAATCCTCCAGTCGGGCTCGTCAGCAGAGATCAGACACAAGCCTCAGTTTTCAGTTTCGGTCTCAGGTTTGCTTTAGTGGCACAGGGCAGCGTACCGTCCATCGTCCAGGCACAGCAGAGACTCAACATTTAGGGCAGAAAGAAAAGGAAAAGAAAAAACAACCTGACAGAGTGAAACAAGAGTTAGAACAAAAGATAGAAATAATACCAGTTATTGTTTGTCAGTTCCACTTAACCTCTCTCTCTCTCTCTCTCTCTCTCTCTCTCTCAGGTCCAGTCATGTGTGTGGGGAGTCAGAGCTGTCCTGGGTTCAGTTCTTAGAAGGAGCCGTTGATCACAACCTGCAGAAAGCCAGAGACCTCATCCAGCAGGACAGCTAGTGTGTGTGTGTGTGTGTGCGTGTGTGTGCGTGTGTGTGTGTGTGCGTCTGTACTTGTACACCAAAGTATTATTTTGTGAGTGTTAACTATGAATGACTGCAGAGGTGTGTGTGTGTGTGTTTGTTCAGTCTGAGCATAAGTATAGCAAATTAAATTCAAAAACACAAGGGAGCTGTGTGAGTGTGTGTGTGTGAGTGTGTGTGTCCCTACCTGAACTCCTGTCAGTCGCCTTGCTATGCAAATCTACATATTTTTCAGTTTCTCTCACACGGAAAGTAATTTATTGATTTCTCTGCCACAGAATCTGCTGGATGCCCATATTTACATTTACAGCTGCATTTCCAAGGGACGTGTTTTGTGCGTGCTGGGTGACTTCATTGCTTTGAGTTTTAAGTTTTGTTTTTTGTTTTTTTTTTACTTTCACTGCCCCTTGTCTGTGGTATAAATTCATCAAGTACATCACACATGGAAACAAACAAACAAACAAAGAAAAAAAAACTACTGAATTTACTGTGGAACTATCCCAACAAATGTTGTTCCTCAGGAAGTTTGAGGGCTTGTATGTTTTTGAAAGTGATTGGCTGTTCTCATTGACATTGACGGCACATAAAATGTAGATGTTTGATGATCAGTTCCTCACATTCTGATGAAAACCCTGTGATGGAGATCCGCTCTGATACAGCAGCGGGGTTTTCTGACCTGACAGTATGAGACAAAAATTAGGCTGATTTTCATGCCTAAAACATGTCGATTTTGAACCGATTTCAACAAACAAAATCTTTAAAGTCACTGAAATGATGTGGAATTTGATGTTACCATGTTTTTCACCTGGTAAAATCTGTCATGAACTGGCTCTTTATTCAATCAGCAATCAATACAGATTGGCAAATGATTATTTACTGATGTGAAAATGTCACAGATCACTATGACGAAGTTTTCTCTGTACATGCCTGAGATTTGCAGAGCTACTTCATCCTTTCAGTTCACTTTGATTCATGAACCATGGAGGTGCAGCAAGGTGGCAACTTTTTTTTTTTTTTTTTTTTTTAGTTTTTTCTTGCCAGCAATATGTAGGCAACTTTCCATTGAAAATCAATAACCATTAATCTTTGGATTGTGAGCTTGACTGACAGCTTGTGACCAGCTGCATTCATGGCATATAGATTTTGCATCAATTAATAACCACTTGAGAGAAAAACATTCACTAGTCAACAAGCAGTAAATACAAGTTGGGTAAAAAGTTTTTTGCAGGGCTCAGATTTCTCCCGCCTGGCATCACGAATTACAACCAAGACAAGTGATGTGATATTCTGCAGTGTTATATCATTGGCATTTCTGGCTTGAATGTGATGCAAATGAAACTTCAGAAAAATTAAAAAAAAAAAAAAAAAAAAAAAAAAAGAACATGTTGAAACAAATTCCTGGCTTGTAAACATTTGCTTTTATTGATTCTCAATAAATTGCCACCAACAATATTTCCAGTCTCTGTCATTTTTCTACAGCACAAATATCAAGACACTTGAAATTGAATTTGTTTTAGACTTTAGTTTTTAGTGTTGAATGTGCTGGACTGAATTTAAAAAATACAACAACTGAAAAACCAATTTGGAGCGACATTAGAAAAAAAGGTGCTTTTGGATCCTGAGGTGTGTTAAAAATCAAACACTCCAGTTCTTTGACTCAAGTGGAAATTAGAAGAACAGCTTCAACTTGTATATTTGAGTAATAATTGACCAAAAGATTCTTTATTTTGACTCAAGTAACTTTGTCCATCACTTAAAAAAAAAAAAAAAAAGATTATGTGATGTGATGTGCATGCCAACTACATTTTGTCTCAAAACCATCATTTATGGCGTGAAATTATTATGTGTTGCAGTGATTTAATATGATTGTGCACTTAATCAACAAAGGGTTAAGACCAGTGAAAGAACCATTTACCTGTAAGCATCTGCTTTTATTGATTCTCAATAATCTGCACAAACAACGTTCTCAGTCTCCATGTTTTTACAGAAAACTGATTTTTTTTTTTTTCAAAGGTAACTCCTCTGAGGTGCAGCTCATGGATAAGCAATGATGCAAACTTTCATGATTTCATATATTATGTGAAGTATGAATTATGTATTAAATTTAATAGAACTGCCCCGCAAAACCATCAGTATATATTGCCAGTCACATTATCAGCACAGTGCAGAATATGAAAATAAAGACGATGGAAGAGCTGGAAAAAGCGTTTTGCACACATCAGATCAGAGAGTGATTTTAGGAATTTTGATCAAAATGAAGACAAACAGCTACCAAACTAAAGACAGCAGTGCGGCTTGACGTCGACGGTGCAGCTGCCCTTTATGTCCCTGAACGCGCTGCAGTCAAAGTCGGCCACCAGAGTCCTCAGGCCGGCCTTGTAGGGCGTCACCAAGAAGCTGCACCGCATCGTTTCTTTTGGTTTCAGGTCCGGAACCCTGGTGAGACACACACACACACACACACACACACACACACACACACACACACACACACACACACACACACACACACACAGGGGTAAAAAGAGTTGTGATAAGTTGTGATTATTAAGTTTTAGTCACAGAGTTGAGGATTTTACAAAGACTTTGTGGGATCTTGCAGCGTCACTATCTGCAAGACTACAACCAGATTCCTGTTGAGATTGTCTGACAGATATCATAGGGATATTATAGGGATATCATAGCGATGCTTCTGCAGGTAATACAAGGATACAAGGAAGTTTATTTGTCATTATACAACAGGTTGAATAATGAAATTAAAGTGTGGTTCCCTCTTGATTGATTAATTGATTGATTGTGTAGAAAATAGAATTATTAAGCCTGGAGGAGTTCAGATGGTGCATTTAGTAGTCTCACAGCCTGATCTGGGTTACCTTGACTACCAGTGTGTGGAAATCCTGCTTATTATGGACTTTAACACACACACGAGACTTTTTCACGTTCTTACGCGCCCTTAACCTGGTCTGCTGCTTCCTGTTTGGTGCTGGAGAGAGGGACTATTTGCATCAGCCAAGATCAAAGACTTACGAAAATGTTAAACATGTTTGATTTTATCAGAACGTCAAGACTCACTCGCACTGAGTTTTATAACCACCTTACATCAAATAGTCGAGATGACAGCAGATCTTTAAGAAAAGGCTAAAGAACCTGCTCTTTCGCAAACACCTCTGCACCTGATGGGCTGCTCGCTGGCACCTTCGTCCTGCTGGACTTCAGTTTATCTTGATGACGCCTCCTGACGTTGTTCTCTCCTCGCTTCTGTTGCATTAACTCTCAGATGTACGCTTAGAGGAAATGGTAACTAACCTTTTCTCAGTGACAGTTCTGAGAAGGCCGCTTCCCATGACGGTCAGAGAGCAGTTCCTCAGCGTCTCATTGGTCGGGTTTTCAAACGTCACCTCCACAATCATCGCACGGTACTGCTGGGCCTGACCCAAAACCTGAAACACACACACACACATACAGCACAGCATAAACAGACCCTGTGAAGATCAATAGCCACACAAAAAATATTGTTTTTTGTGTGGCTTGGGAGTGATGTGATTGATTCATGCAAGCTGAGAATGGCGTGGGCTCAGCAAGGTGTCTCGATGAATTTGGTAATCTTACACTCCTGAATGTCACTGAAGCATAACCTGACCTCACATCAGAAGGTCCTGGGTTCGATTCCCAGAACCAGCCAGGGTCCATTAGGAGCTCTGGATTCCACCCACAGTCCACAGACATGCACTTTGGACACATTTTTCAAAAAGGCACTTACAAATAACTTTTGGTTTATCTGATTGTAATAACAAAATTAATTTAAACGGATGGGCAGTTTAAATAATACTTTGTAATTCATGATACTAACATTCTTGCATTTGCAGTGTTGCCTTTCCAAACTGATACACTCGTCACTGGCCAGTTTCTCTTTTTCTGTGGGATTGATGATCATTTCATTTCTCAATGCACTACATTTATTACCAATGTTTTTATATATTCATCAGCTTTTAGTGAGCATTTTCTTTTATGGTGTCTTGTTCATTTTATGTCGCAGTGGAGAACGATATGTCAATATTGCTAAGAAGTGACAGTGAGGAACATGAACTAAACTTTTCCACTGTAACCAAGCTATTGAAATTAATTTACCAGATCTTCAAGGCAGAGTGACCCGCCACACCTGTTCAGAGGTCAGGAAGACATCATGGACTTTTAAATAAAACAAATTCCCTCCTATCACCAGCAGACGACTGCATGTGGGATATCTGATATTTCATGCAACACAAATATCAGCCAGATTTATTGTTGTGAATGTAAGATAGAGGATGCAGAAGCGATTTAGGCCTGCCAACGTGTGTTTTCAGAGCTGGTAACCGCCATGAGGCTGAGGCTGATATACTGACGGCGATGGAGAGGGGAGGATCCTCCAGGACGACGTCGATCTCGGCCAGGTAGATGTTATCCGGCTGCTTCTTGTCGGTGGCCACAGCCGAAACCTTCAGGCTGTCACAGTCCGCCGTGTGTTTCCCGTAGACTGAGAACGGGATGATGATAGGAGCGCACAGATCTACAAGATAGAGAAAGAGAGAAATTCTGCATTAGACCATATAAGACCACAGACAGCCTTAAGGTGACCCATCAGAATCAAGTTTTCAACATAGCCGTGTAATAAAGTGAAAGTAAATGTTTTCATTTTAATGAGGGATCCCTCAAGGAGCTGAGAGCAAAATCACAAAAACTAATTAAATTGCAGTTTTTGTTACACTTGATGTACATTCTTGCACCAACCTTGACCAAACTGAGATCACATTTTAATGAACAATACTTCAATGTGTAAGTGTGCATTTACAGTATTAAAGTGTAAAAGAGCATCTGTCACCTTGTCCCGGATTCAGGGTCCTGTCCTCCGGTTTGGTCTCGATGTTGTAAACCGGGACGCCGGTGTACCTCATGGCCTGGACGTTGATGACGATGGACAAAACCCTCGTGGTTTTATCCTTACTGCGCAGCGTCAGCATCAGTGTGACGTCCTGACTGCTCAGCAGCTTCCTGTCCTGATACAGAATCAGACCAGGTTTGCTCCAAATTGTAATATCCACTAAATAAGTACGTACGTAATGAACGAATTAATGAATGAATAAGAACTGCTGCTTCTCTTGGTGGCAAATAGCAAAGTAAAACTCATTTGGACCAAATGACATATTTAATATGAAAACTTCTTAAGTGAATCCTGTTTTGTGAGTATATTCTGTCCTGGAAACTTGAACAACAACAACAACAACAACAACAACAACAACAACAACAACAATAATAATAATAATAATAATAATACATGACATTTGTATAGCACTTTTCAGGATACCCAAAGTCACTTACAGAGAGAAAAAAAAGAAACCAACTTAAAAAAGTAGTTCCTATTTGGTTTTCTTTTCTTTTTCCTTTTTTCTGGTTTGTTCTGATTTGTTGCAATGAATTTTCGGGATTAAAGTCAGGAATTTATGAGAAACAAATTTGGATATTCTCTGAGGTTAAAGTGGTAAATTTATGAGAAAAAAAACTCACAAATTTATGAGAAAAAAACCTTAAAAATTCTGAGATTATAAAATCACAAACTTGTGAGAATAAATTCTGAGCTTAAAGTCATAAATGTATGAGAAAAAAACTCCCATAATGTTATTGTAATATCACCCTTTCCGTAATTTTTTTCCCCCTACATTGGCTCTATATGTCGATGTACTGCACAACTGTTGCATGCTGCAAGAAAAATCTATTCTGGATTAGGGCTTCAAAGACCTTTGCCTATAAATAGTAACAGTTTAGACATTAATTACCATCTCTTTTCATTATTGTGCAGCGAACACTTTTCTCCAAGTCCATTTGTTGTGTATTACACTAACCACTGACTGACTTGACGAACTAAACAAAACCTACATTTGCACCCCAAAATATCTATTCAAAGGGAGCACCTGCAGTCTGTGGAGGCCAGTTATAGTATTCTGAGGACCAAGGTCACATCCGATCTAGCATCATGAAGTTGAAAATCTTGCCCCTCATCATTCTGGGTTTGTTACCTTTTCAATTTTCATCTCCACCTTCAGCGGCTCTGCTCCTTTCTGCGGCCCGCGGTCGTTTCCTTCCTCTTGTGAGTTCAGACTGGTGACCGCGTGCTTGAAGACTGTCCTCTCCCTCGCACTGCCTGTTGTGATAACACCGTTCATTCAATCATTCAACCTTTGCTATCTGTGAAGGACATTTGGTTTGCAGATAGAGTTTAAAACATTAAAAAAAAAAAAAAAACAGTCACTCCCCTGCCGGTCAATCCACTGTTGCACCAAATAGTGGTCGCCCATTATGTTTAAGTGGACCTCTACACACTAGCATTAGCATTAGCACACACTCCTCACCCTCTTTGTCTTTGTAGCTGTCGGTGATATCCATCCTCCTGCTTGAGCCCACAGCCTTGGTGGAGATGTTCTGGCCCACTTTCCGGGTGTCGGAGTTCATTTTCGTCTTGGAACCAGTGGCACTGACCTGAGAATGAGGACATAAAAGACATTCACAGAGATAAATTGTTGCATTTTGTGATTTTGGTGAATTTCAAACTATGGGTCTTGACGAACTGGTGGGTCCCATGGAGACAAATTGCTTGTGGAAAGGCTGCACAAATGCATTCTTTTCTTTTCTCAACAACAGAGGATGAACATTTTTAAATCATACACTGTTGGCACAGTTTGGATATCCATCAGGCCTTTATGCCCCATGAAAACAACGATGCCTGGGGAATGGAAGCAACCTTTTTAATTAGCTGACATGATGGACACATTTTTAAAGCCAAGAGCAGCTGATGTGTCGCCAAAAAGCAATGATAAAAATAATAATAATAATAAAAAAAAAAAAAAACAGGAGCCACAAAGGAAGTATGATAAACCATGTGGTGTTTATGGTTTTGAGTTGTGTCAAGATCTGGTGGTGAGGAAGCCTGCAAATGTGCTCTTTGTCTTGAAAAGCTGTTATGCAGAAACATCAGATTAGAGGATGTTTAATGATTTGTGAAGGTTTTATTGGCTGAAATTTTAATTTACACCCACCAGTGTAGGGTGATGTCACTGTTTAAAATCCTCTGTTTTACAGGAAGTCGAAGTCACGGGGACTTTAAAACATGATGCTCCCAGTTTAATAGTTTTGATGGCGTCCTATACAGAATGATAATGACAAGGGAAGATCGGCTCCCTGCTGGAGTCCTCAGTAAACCAATACTGATAGACTGTTTAAGGAGATTTTGCTGTTGCCAGGAAAAACTATTAAATTCCAGGCCATCCAGTTTTTGGCATAACTACATTTGAATATGATAAAATTTATGAAAGGAAAACTGAATTGCGTAAAGGCTGAGGCAGTTCCAGAAATCTTAATGTCTTCCTTTTTCCCGAGATATGAGGCTTTGGTACTTACCATCCAGTTCACAATGTCAGCATTGACTTCAGCGAAGACAAATGGGATGTCATATTTGAGGTCAACGTGGCCTTTGAGGATGGCTGAGACTGGAGCCGGACCGCAGCAGAACGCTCCTGCAGGGCGACAGTCACCACAACATTGGTGTCAGCGGCAATATCGGCAGCCACCGCAAAAAATCACAACAGTCTGTCGATTTCAAAACTATACTGGCAAACCCGCTTTAAAAATGAATTAAAATGAAACTGAAACTGAAAACAAAAAGTCTAAATTTCTAAATTACCGTGTATCCCTGCCTATGTGACAGACAACAGACAGATTGCAAGCAGAGCAAAAAAGTGGACCTGTAATTGCTTGTACATTTATGCTTAAATGTGTTAAGGCCTTTGCACACCAAGTCCGTATTTTGCGTATGCATTTTTTAATCCACCATTCAATAAAAATCATTACGCACAGATACCTTGCACACTGAGGCCAATGCGTTTTATTATTGTATTTGTTGTGAAATTCACAATACGAGACAAAAAGAGCGAGGAGCTGGATAGGCGATCCACATTACGCAAAGTGCACAATTTGCACCGGGTGATCACCACAGAAACCGAATGGGTTAATTTCAGTTTCTGTGGTGATCAGCCTTGCAGCTGGATCCGCAGATTCTCAGGGCTCAGCCTCAAAACTCTGCAACATACAGAGCAGATCCTGGTCAGCAACTGTGATGATGGATGAAAGTATCAGTGTCAGTGTGTCGGACTTGGTGTGCAAAGGCCTTTAGCGTCCAAAAGCAAAGCGGAGCGATTAGCGGAATGTTGGATCAGATTATCACAAATCACCAGACATATATACTGTCTCCCTGTTTTCTTTAGTCCAGGTGAATTGACCCCTGGTGCCTTGGCACTCTCGGTGCCATTTGTTTGTGCTCATGTAAAGTGAGAGCATATGATTCAATTCATATGAAAAATATCAGTTAGCCTAGGTATGAACCCTGTGGAACACCTACATCTTGTAGTTTTTGGAGACCTCGAGTAAGTCGCATTGAATAATACAGTGTGTATATGCAACAAGTGGGTGCAACTTCTCACACTGGCCAGAAGGAGGAACAAGAAGGACTATGTTAATTTATTTATGTCCCGAGTTCAGATGAAGCCTAGTTAAAAACAGGCAACTGCAGCTATAACACAAGTTACAGTTGTGCTGCTCAACAGGTCTCTTTACTTCGTGTAAGGTAAAGTGTCACAGCATTTAACCATGACTGCTGTTTTTTGTTTGAGAGAATTGTACATGCCTTGGCTCCTTTCTTGTGGTGTAGGATCCAAGACCTGCCATCCATCATAGTTGCCATATTTCAATAAGTCTGGACGCTTCATCCATGCCTCCACCCACACATGGAAGTTCCTGCAATACATTCACAACAAGGTGAAATATTTTCAGACAATGGAAATTAAGAATCCAAAGGAGTGTCAAAGGTCAGAACCCTTGTACTCCTCAATATTAGCTACTTGAAATGTTAGTGATCTAGCAATTTAAGTTGATTTTATTGTGGATTTTACTGGTGGAGGAAGTTGCTCATAACTGCTTTACTTTCCTGTCACCACCACAACCGGTTAAGCCACAAAATGGATGGAATGCAACCTTGGCAAGGCACAGTTCTGACTTTAATCACTCCACGACTTGGCTGGACTTCACGAAAGTGTTTTTTCCTTCTAAATATATTGATATTGTCCAGCTGACTGATTTTCAGACTATGTGCTCATCTCACCAGACGCTGTCTCGGCTCTTCTTGGCCACGACTCCGCTGTGTCCAAAGAAGTTGTCAATCGTCAGACTCTTGTCTGTGTCGTGGGCCGACTCGAAGTTTGTCACCACGCGACAAGGGATACCAAGAAACCGCATCACTAGAATTATGTACACACACACACACAAACGCACACAAATATGCACCAATACAAAAATGAAAAGAAATGTCAGAACTGATGTTTGATACTAACATGTAGTAAGATTCTTGGTACCATTGATAGGTACCAAGAATGGTTTACATATGTACACAAGAACAACAAAGGAGGAATAAAGGAAGACTGCAAACAAAGTCTTTATTCAGCACAAGAGTTCTCATTGACACAAATAAAGCCTGGTTAACTCAGAACTCCAGTGTCGAGTGAAAATATTCTACCTAAGTGAAGATTATCATCCCCATCCACATCCTCCTTTTAACAATTACCATGCACACAGTCATACACATGTGAACGTGTAGTACCTGTGCACATTACAGCAGCGAACACCCAGCACTGTCCGTACTTTACCGGGTGGCAGTTGTTAAGGTACCAGCGCTGAAGGATGTTGGTGCTGCTGCTCCAGTGGGTGGGGTTGAGTCCTCCAACATAGTTACCATCCCAGCATCCCTGTAGCACGCCACGGTCATCATTAGAGTTGATCTGCAGATGAGATGTAGAGATGGACAGTTTGAAATATTTTTCTGTGCCATTTGGAGAATGCTCAGCAACTGCGTTCATGATATTACCCAAGAAGAAAAGGGAAAACTGTACAGTACGCTCACCAGGCCTTCATTATTTGACTCAAGGTTCGTGCCTCACTCTCCAGCATCGCAACCTTTCACTTTGTCAAATAAGCAACACTGAGCTGTGTGTCCATAAGTTTTCATGCTGCATGTAAACTGAAGAAGAAAGGATCTGCTCCCTCAATTGTCAGATGAACAGCACTTTCACTTATGTTACAGTGGGATTTGATATTATTTGATTTAAGTACATTTCTACTGAAAAGGGACCTGTTTCAGTTGAACTTTATTTTGTCATTCATGTTGTTTGCATTCAGGACTGCTTCTGGTAGGAGTTTTCCTTTTAGGTGCACCTCAAATTTCAATTCAATTTTATTTATTTATATAGCCCAGAATCACAAATTACAAATTTGTCTCAAAGGGCAGCCTCCTGATTGAGGTGTATGATCAGTCACTAACCGTGTTGATCAGAAATGGGGTTCAGTTGAGTTTGGGAAATAAAGTTTTTGGTTTTCTTTTTATCTAAACAGTCAATTTCTTTACTCATCATATAATTATACAATGAACTCCAGTCATAATGGTATTGGCAATTGTGATGCCGTGGCTGTAAATGTGAATTTACCATTGAGCTAGTGAGATGTAATTTCCCTCTAGCTAATTATTTAAGCCTGGGCTGTAGGGGACCGACAAAATCTCAGTGTGTTGATTTTGTTTCCATCTGGAAGCCTGGCAAGTTTTTTGGTTCGTATGTACTCCTTGCTTATACTTGACCTAAAATACTGCAATAAAAACAAAAGCACTTGTAAACTAAATGCTGCTTCATGGTGTTTTCCATATTTATTTTTATTGTGAAGATTTTTTTTTTTGCCATTCCTGCATTATTCAATAGTGATGGTTGAGAGAAACAGGGTTTGGCTCTGATTTGAAACCTGGATACTGCGGCAAGGACTTAACCGTAAGCCAACAGCTGACAGAGTGGATGGGTACTAGCTGAGTGTTGCGGTTAATAACTTGAGTCGTACCATGGCGCTGACCACGCGGCTGACATAGATGGGGTTACAGCGAGCAGAGACGTCATCAGCCGGGTCTTTCAGGTGTTTGGGGTTGATGTCCAACATCTTCAGACAAATGTCAACCATGTCGTCTTCAAACTGGACAAAAAGGGAGGCGTTAGACCTCTTTCTGTGTCTCCATCTACCAGTCAGGCAATCAACTAACCATGAATACATCTTCAGCACCACTGTGATGTGTGTACCTGTCCATAGTCCCATTGCATAGGGGTGATGAAGTGTCCTGCTCCTCTAAAGATGACTCCCTGTTCATTCATCACATACTCCTCTCTCTCATTCCCATTGGGAAGATACACCCAGTCAGCTGTAGAAAAAAAAACACATACCCATAACATTACATACATTCAGCGTTAGCGTCTGTACATACAGACTATTTAGAGATACACTATATGGACAAAAGTATCAGGCCACAGCTCTTAATCATTGAATTCAGGTGTTTCATTCAGTCCCGTTGCCACAGGTGTATAAAATCCAGCAGTCTGCCTTTACAAACATTTGTGAAAGAATGGCTGTAGATCATGTAGATAGTTTTTCCCACACTTTGGGCTGATTCTACTTTATTTATCATAATTTATCAGCAATCATTAATCAGTCAGTTTTTCATAGGAACCTCTTATTTTTCCTATTACACATAGTCGATAATAATTGGATGCAAATATGTAAATCTGACTGATTCTGCCCCTTGACCTATGCAAGGAGTGGCCTTTTTAGATCATGTAGATGCTCCAGTCTAGCTCTTGAAAGTAACTCTTTGTCCCTCCCTCTGTCCTTACCTGAGCACCAGGGGTTGTAGAGCACCACCAGGCTTCCCAGACTGGTTTTCTTCCTTTCGGTACTTGCTGAAAGTAAGTACCTCCCCACAGGGGCGTCAGCCGCCGGGGTCACGGTCAAAACCACGATGCCCCGCTGCAGGGCGGAGCTGCTGTCAATGCTGTACTTCCACGCTGCCTTGATGGCTTTTGAGTACATGGGTGAGGGGTTGCCGAACACCGATCGGGTTCCACGCTCCTCTGATGGATGGGAACCTTGCAGAGGTTGGGAAGAAAAATTAATAGAGCAATCTTGACATCACTGTGCTTATATGTTACCTGTAAATTATGTCCAGCATATATACAGCAGTGTGTTTTTCTTTAATTTTCTTTGTCTCTTTGCGGACTATGAATTGGTGGATGTCCATTTGTCACACAGTGGCATAGCTTCCAAATGGTTGTTTCGATTCCCACCACATTTGGTGAGAAGGCTGGTCATGAACCAAAGAAAACGTGCAAAACCTTTCACACCTCTTGGCTAAAATGCGACGTGGCATATCACAAAAGTCTCAGAAAGGCTCATGACTTCAAATGGATTCACACACCCTATGACTTGATTAACTTTTCAGGATGTTCAGTCAAAAAGGGGGAGTGGCATAACCCGAAAACTCACATACTTTCCCAACTAATGTAACAGAGGAACAGGAACAGGAACACAGGATTTAATGTAACATTTGTCATGAGCTAAGGAACAACATATTGATTGACACTGATTGGACCATACCCACTTTCTTCCAGGCCACACCCAATTAGTTGGGTTTTTTACAGATTCTGGAGCAGAGCTATCAGCTCTTCTGAATCTCATTCATTTATTCGTTTGTTTATCTTTTCATATCATACAATGTGAAGTGAATGGAAAACTACAAACAATAGCTTTTTTCTTTTTTTTAAATTCTTTTTTTTCAAATGTTCAGACGCTTCACTTGGCCCTATCGGTGCTGGAATGGTGTTATAAAAGGCAATACCAAAGCATAAAAAAATGCATTATTTGCTTGTTCAGAAATTTGCCACTGTAGACCATCATACAGGTCTGGTCTCTGGCCCCGCCCACAATCAGAGCAGAGTGACGGCATGTCCAGGTGAGAGGGGGGCTTACCTGTCTCTGCTGTGAGGTGGAGCTCCTCGCCTTCTGTGAAAGGTCGCGACATTTCCAGAGTCAGGAGGAAGGACTGGCCTCGCCTCACGATCAGCTGATCAGTTGTAATGTCACTGGTGTGGTGGGCGGAGTTATTAGCCTGGCAGTGGAGGTCCACCTTCTTAATGACTGTGACAGAAAAAACACAATGACAGAGGAGATTCACATGACAGAAGCACAAAATATGTTTGATGAGCTATCGAGTTGCTGGCTGCTGAAGCCTGTTTTTTTTTTTTTTTTTCCTTCTGATGAAATGGTGACAGTTCTGACTCTTATCTCTGAAATCATGCAAATCCTCGTCAGTCACTGCTCTTCCTGCCTGTCTACATCATTATTAGGGATCTTCTCTCTGCTGACATAGCAAAAATAGAAGAGTCGATTCGAACACTGGAAATCCAAGTTGAGAAAACTAAGAATTTCCCAGTCTGGGCAATAAAGTAAATCTATCTATCTATCTATCTATCTATCTACACTACTCACAAAAAGTTAGGAATATTTGGCTTTTGGGTGAAATTTATGGAAAATATAAAAAGTTCACGCTACAGTGATATTATATCATGAAAGTAGGGCATTTAAGTAGAAGTAGAGGCATGGCATCCCACTCTTCTTGAAGGGCGGCCCTCAGGACATTGAGGTTCTGGGGTACAGAGCTCCGAGCCTCTACACGGCGACTCAGCTGATCCCATAGGTTTTCTATGGGATTCAGGTCTGAGAAAGTGCAGGCCACTCCATCTGAGGTACCCCAGTCTCCAGCAGCCGCTCCCAAATGATACGACCTCGATGAGCTGGAGCATCAAACACCTGATGTGAATTTTGCCGTTAAACTCCTTGTTAGAGAACAGCAACTTGTGCAAAAAGTACTGAAACATTGAACAGTTGGACATGTGCATTCAAACGTTTACAGAAGGTCACATTAAGTTCACCTGTAAAGGTTATAATGCATTTTAGGTTCATCCTGAAATTTCACCCGAAAGCTGAATATCCCTAACTTTTTGTGAGTAGTGTATCTATCTATCTATCTATCTATCTATCTATCTATCTATCTATCTATCTATCTATCTATCTATCTATCTATCCCTTTGCCCTTTGTTCATTAAAAAAAAAAAAAAACACACACACAAGTGATTACATTTTGTAATCATCAGTTAAAGGCCTGAACTTTGCAATAACTTTAAACAAAAACTGAAAATTATTTACTTCAATGCCAGCAGTCATTTTGTCAGAATGCGTCACACTTGATGGAAATTTCCTTGTTTAATAGATGCGTGAATGGATGAATTTTTAATTTCTAATGAAGCGTCATGCTGTTAAAGGGCCCACTCCATATGGAATGAGACTTGCATGAATTTCAACTCTGGGACACTACAACTGGAAATGCATTATTTTCATTACAGTTACATCCCATTTAGTTCAGATTAAGGACTTTCTTTAGAGAATATTGAGCAGTTCTACAATAAATACTGCACATAATAAATCAAACCAAATCATATTGATCATATTGGAGGATGGCAGCAGTGACTGGCCAAAATCAGATTTTTTAATAGAGATAGAATACATTCCACCTGCTAAGTTTAAGCGTACAGCACACAAACACACACACACTGCAGATAACACCACTGATGAGCATTCATTGCAGATCTATACTCACTTGTGGCCATGGCGTGTGTTTGCAGGGGGGTTTCTCTCCTGTGCAGTCGAGATGGACAGCTCTGTACTGTATCAGCTGTGCCTGAGGACCGAGCTCCTTATAAACACCAACATGAAGAGCCAAACCCATATCGTGAGGATGTTGGTGCACCAAGATTTAATCTGATTTATCTTGCAATCAGACTCCTTGATGACTAATCAAGATTGCAGCAGGGAGTTTGATGTTGGCAGCGTGTGCAAATACAAACAAACAAACTTCGAATGTGTTTTTGGTGACACTTTACAGTAAGGTACACAAAATTTTGAGGAGTCACCAGGGAACAAATCAGCAATGAATGAGAAAGTAAATCTCACATGGTGCAAGCTGCAACCAAACCACAGCATTCAAAAAACATTCAGAACAAGTACAGCGGCTTTGTTTTTGAAAGGTTCTGCGTTGTTCATGAGGCAGGTGGACAACAAAATGTACTCCCGCGTCCTGACACTGACCTCTGTGGAGTTGCTTATTTCAAATTAAAAGTGAGCATTTCAGGATTTCCACTTTAAAAATACCAGTAGACTTGAACAAGCTGGTTGGAAGGTCAGCTCCTCTGTTCCTATTAGCATTACACACTGATGAGGAGTTCTGAATATATGAAATTGCCATAATTGATTAAAAAAGGAAAGGAGATATAACTGAATGTATTTTGAAACAAAACACACCATTATAGAAACTTGACTTACAATAACTTTTAAACTTCATACTGGTCTTTGACTGTCTATCTGGCCATTGCATCAAAAAAGGTTGCCATTCATTCATTAGCATAAAACTGTACATTTCTCAATGAGCTAATCAAATTTAATTATGAATTACTCCAGAACTGCCCATGAACTAATGGTTTATCAGCAGTTAGTTCCTTTTTTTAAGTTAATTATTGTATGTAAAGGTATTTATGGTTTTGGTATCATTATGAGTATAAATGTATTTTTCTCCTTTTTTTTGTTTACATTATGTGTTGTTATGGGTGATGTATTTTTCCCATTCTTTTGTCCTTTTTAGTCCGACAGCTATGCGAAAAATCGTGCACTTTACAATACAAGCATGAAATCTGGCACACTGTTAGAGCATGCCCTAAGGATCATTTTTGGCTATAGGGCCATCGCAGATTTGTCCCGTGGTAACTGTGGCAAACATTTTTCAAAATGGCTGCCACCTGCCGTGATTTTACCTGTAACTCAGGTTCTAGACCAACTAGGATCTTGATCCTGGTGGCTAATCCTACATTTTCACGGATGAGGAATACAGTGGTACTATTTACAACATGCTAGAAACTACCTAACTACATATTTCCGGCATTCAGTTAATTAAATAGTAGTAAAAACCATCAAAATATGTATTTTGGTAGAGTATACTGTTTTCTAAGATGTTGACATATGCCATGAAATGTGTGGGTTTATGGCAATGGCCAAAGTGGAACTATACAGCAGTACAGAGACAGGACACCATTTAGCCTAAAGGCATTTTTAATAAAGCCAAAGAGGAAAGAAAGTGTGACAACACAAAGTTGCGTATGATGACACAGTCCACCACAGTAGCAAGGGAAATATTGTGGGGTGTTGTCTGGTTCACCAGAAACACTGCAGGCTGAAACAGCTCAAACATCGTTGATGCATTGAGCCATCCAGTGCCATTCCTGGGAATTGGCCGGAGTTTCTACATATTGATGAGAACAAAGCTGAGCTGTTCTCCTTCCTAGCAACTTGTGTTACACCCTTTGCCCCTGAGAAACAGGTAATCAACACTCATCATACTGCTTGCCTGTACTGGTTTTGACACTGTGTCATTATTTGTAGGCAGGGGCAAGAAGACGACATGGGATACATGGAAGAACTTCAGTGGTGGACTGGGGGGGGGGGCTCCATCAATTGTTCTACCTTTTTGGGTGAACAGCTGCTTCCGTGATTCCTGGCTACTAGTGCGGTCATACAGCAATACCACAAATCACTCAAGAGGCTCCATCCAGTTACCTACGGCGTCTGGTGTGGTAGCCAAGGCACAGAAGGCACAAGTCACATCACTGCCAGTGCCAATTCCCAGGAATGGCACTGGATTGCTCAGTGCGTCAATGATGCTTCAGCCTGCAGCGTTGCCAGTGCCATTCCTGGGAATTGGCACTGGCAGTGAAAGGATGAAATGAAAGGATGTAACACAAGTTGCTAGTGTGGTGACCCTAGCCCAGTGGTGCAGGAGGATAGTGCACCCTGAGGCTGACTCCTCCCTAGTCTCAGCCCCTTCAATCAGAGTCAGGAAATAAAAGGCACCTGTGAGCCTCTGCTCTTTCTCTGCCTGCCTCTTGCCCTGTCCCTGCTGTGGCTGCACGTTGTTGCACTAGGTATGTGCCCAACCGTTGTTTTTGGTGGTTCCTTACCTGTATTGTCACCTCCAGCCTAGTGTAATGTGTGTGTGTGTTGGCTGTTCAGGGTCAAGGATTTCCCTCCTGCTCTCCTGCCATCCCATATACCTAGGCCTAAAGGTGGTGAGTAGGGTTCCTCAGGGAATGATAAAGAGCCAAATTAATTGTGTTTTCCCCCTCTTCTAGGTCCTCCTGCCCCATTGACTACTGCTGCTTTGCCTACTTGCCTTTTTAACTTATTTCCTTTTTTTCCTTTCATTTATAGTTTTCCATTGTCTAATTTGTTTACTAGTTTGCCCTTTGTTATGCCCAGGTGTTGTTTATTTGCCCATTTAGTTAACAGCTGGGATACTTGGTTATCTGTCTTGAGCTGTGTTCTGTGAGCTTTCTTTATTTCAGGAGTGGAGTGCCATATTGCTGAGGGGCTAGGCACTTGTGGTGAGGTCCCTGCACTTTTTGCGTGTGAGTAGTTGCACTGGGACACCATAGACTGCACCATTGTCTTGTGTGAGGTTTGCTGTGTTTGCTGTGTTCACTGGTGAATAGCGGTAGCACCCCTAGGCACCCCTCTGTGTAGTCTGCCTCTCACAAGTGGCCTCCTCTCTTTTTTCTACTCTTTAGTTCACTTAAGTTGGGCTGTGTTTTAGCTTTTGTAATTGTCCTTTTTTAGAATTTACATTCAGGCCTTTTTAGCGTTAAATGTAATAAAGTAATTTATAAGTTGTCCATAGTTGTGCTGTTTTTACTATTTTTTTTTTTCCTTTTTCCGCAGCTCCAGCCCCTGCTTTTTGGTTTTGATTATTTTTGCTTATCTTTAATAAAAATTTATTTCAATTGTCAATACTTGCCTCTGCCTCCTAATTGGGAACGAACCTGTGTCCTTTTTGTATTTCCTGGGGTGAAACTCCCCAGGTGGCGTTGTCTGGCTTTCCATTTTCCTCATAGCAACATTAACCTCTAATAACTTCAATCTACCCTCCTACACTCTGGCACACTAGGAAGGAGAACAGCTCAGCTTTGTTCTCATCAATATGTAGAAACTCCGGCCAATTCCCAGGAATGGCACTGGATTGCTCAATGCGTCAACGATGTTTCAGCCTGCAGCGTTTCTGGTTAACCAGACAACACCCCACAAAATTTCCCTTGGCTACCACACCAGACGCCGTAGGTAACTGGATGGAGCCTCTTGAGTGATTTGTGGTATTGCTGTATGACCGCACTAGTAGCCAGGAATCACAGAAGCAGCTGTTCACCCAAAAAGGTAGAGCGATTGATGACAGGTGGCAGGTGGATGGGAAATTGACTGGACCGCACTACCAGAAGCAAGCCTGGCATGCCACGACCTCCTCCACTGTGGTTGCAAAAAGGGGTGTTGTGGAAGATGCAAATGTGCCGAGGCAGCACTTCAGTGCACTGCCCTTTGCCACTGTGGTGGACTGTGTCATCATACGTAACTTTGTGTTGTCACACTTTCTTTCCTCTTTGGCTTTATTAAAAATGCCTTTAGGCTAAATGGTGTCCTGTCTCTGTACTGCTGTAGAGTTCCACTTTGGCCATTGCCATAAACCCACACATTTCATGGCATATGTCAACATCTTAGAAAACAGTATACTCTACCAAAATACATATTTTGATGGTTTTTACTACTATTTAATTAACTGAATGCCGGAAATATGTAGTTAGGTAGTTGCTAGCATGTTGTAAATAGTACCATCCGTGAAAATGTAGGATTAGCCACCAGGATCAAGATCCTAGGTGGTCTAGAACCTGAGTTGCAGGTAAAATCACAGCAGGCGGCAGCCATTTTGAAAAATGTTTGCCACGGTTACCACGGGACAAATCTGCGATGGCCCTATAGCCAAAAATGATCCTTAGGGCATGCTCTAACAGTGTGCCAGATTTCATACTTGTATCGTAAAGTGCACGATTCCATCAAAATATTGCGCGTAGCCGCTGGACTATTTCTCCTTCCTTTTTTCTTGTTTAACTTGCATATCTGGTCCCTCTCTTTAACTATAGATTATGAATGAAAGTCTTTTTTAGTCTTTTTCACCTGACCTTACAACAATGGTCAGACACACCTCAATTAATCATTTTGTCCAATAATGTAAGACAGGGAATAAAGGAGCTGGCTTAAGTTCAGGAAGTAGCGGAGCTGTGCATAAAGCCAACTGGTAGGAGAATGTGATACTTAGTGGCTCTCATGTAGGCATGTTTTTTTTTTTTCATTTTTTTATTTATTTATTTTAATCTGCTGAGCAGCATCTCAACACAGGCACAGATAGATGAAACTAAACAAACTCACTGTTGTTGGAAAAACACCGGATAAAGATCAGAATGCCAGAACACAACCACAAAAAATAAGTGCATGGAAACACTGAGTCTTCATTTGCACTCAGGTACGTCTTCTTCCACTGGAATAAAGACAGATTTTTGTTGTTATTTTATTAACTGTGCAGTCTACAGACATTTCCACATACACAGACAAACACAGCGAAATGAAACTACATTTCCACAGCGGTAGAAGTGCAGCAGTGCAAGTACAACCACATAATAAAATAATGAAGTAAAACTAAATAATACAAATTAAAACTCTTGTTTCTGTTAATTGTAGTAAATGGGTCAAATGTTGTAAAATCACTGATATCCTGAAATGAACCCCTGTCACATGTCCCGCCAATCAAGTCTGCATACCTTAGCATCTGATCTGTCACTCATATTGCACTTAATCTTCACTTGACTGCCAGGAGCTACACACACACACAAACAACCTGTTACAGCATCAAATGTCTATATTGATACTTTAGAGCTAATGACAAATAAGAAATGTGAACGCACACGTTTTAAGGAGTTATTTTCTGTAACCCCAAAATAATATGAAAAAAGCACCTTAAATCCTATTTGCCTTATTTTATTTTATTTACACTAATTGTAACTGTTATTTTCTTTAGATATTTGTGAAATCCTTATATCCTGGTTGCCTGTATTTCTCTTGATGTCAAATAAAGATTTGCATAAAAAAAAAACTTGTACTTATTAAGTTATACTAATTACTTACTCATACTTTGTCACTTGACTTTCTTATACACATAAATTTACCTTCTTATACTTTCTTTAACCTTCTCACTTATGTATACCGATTTAAGTGCATTGCATAAGTATTCACCCCCTTGGATTATGAATGAAAGTCTTTTTATTGATTGATTTATTTGTTTTTGTCAGGACGTACAAAGGGAGCACATCAGGCTTTAATCACTGTTATCACTTATGAAAGTTAACAGACAACACAGGTGAGCAGTCAGTGGCACAAATTTAAAACCTGTTTAAACTATGTGGTTGTGTGTGTGTGTGTGTGTGTGTTTTCTGTATTGCTATGAAAATGTAAACATATGAGTCTTCCTCATTATTGACCTTGAAAGATCCACCTGTCTTGCGTGTGGTCAAGTTAAAAAAAAACATATTTACTGGAGGAGATAAGCAAATGTCAACACTCATATTTGTTGGCAGAGGTGAGGTGAGGTGATGAGATGAGATAAGATGAGATGCTACAAGGTGAGATAACACCCCGTTTCACTTTTTGTGCGCTCCTGCTCAAAGTCCTCGCTCACTGTGCTGCAGATGTCCATGAGTTTCAACTTGCCCTCAGAGGCAGCTGCTATCGCTCACATGCATCTCTCCAAAAATTTAATTGTGCGTAGGACGGTGCAAGATTTATACTGCAGTGGATCGACAGCAACACTGCAGTGCAGTAACTGGAGCAGTTTGCATGCCATTCCCTGCTCATACAGCCATAACGTTTCACAATGCAACGGACACACATCTAGTGAGTTGAAAGGGATGGATGCACATTTGGATTTCGAGGGCATTTAGGCCGACGTTACGCATTAAAGAGTTTAATGAAGCTCTGTTATCTGAAACTGCACTTTTTTGCAGCTGGGCTCATGCAACAGCCAGAGCAGAGTTTTATGTCATGTCATTCCACGATCTGGTTCCAACCCCTGACAGTTCTTGGGAGGTGTTAAAGAATATGCAGTTAATTTCATTTATTTCCTGTATTTATCGATGCCAGCTTTACTGGCAGGGGTAGGCAGCCACGTAGCAAGGAGAGCCAAGCGTCTGCAGGTGTTTGTTCCCACCAAAAACTCCCCCAGGTGATTTCACTGATCAGTTCCTCCTCTCTGCTTGAAAGTGAGGTGATGAGTGAAATCACCTGGTGCAGGTTTTGTTGGGAATGAAAACCTGCAGACGCTTGGCTCTCCACAGCAGCAGTTTGACACCCGTGCTTTAGTCAGGGGACAATTTTATGATTGGGGGTTTATTTTATGAATCGGTCTTTTACATTTGTGGAATGCACCGGGCAGCATTGGTGGCTCATAAATGGCATTGAGAGGTAAAACTTTGAAAACTCTTTGCCATGGCTCTGAGTTTTGCTGTGGACTTTATGTTTGGACTCGTCTCTCAGTCTCTCCCTGTGTTTCCTTGTGTCTTTGGTGTGTTGGTTTCCTGTGTCAGTTTCGTTTGTCCAGCTCAGCTTCCCACACCTGCCCGGAGTTTGACTTGTTATCCCTGAACGTCCTGATCCCTCCTCGGTGTTTCCCCCAGCCAGTCCTGCCCTGCGTTCCAAATCGCATACTTCTACTTTTTACTTTTAGTATGTACTGCAGCTGCCCTTACAAAGTATGTAGTGTAGTATGCAGTATGCATGCGTATGCATACTACTGGGACACACTACATACGTCCTCCCTGACCTCCGACCCTCTCGCTCACTTCCGCCGACGTCCGTAGCGCCACATTTGAATGTTGTTGTCAAAACGCCGGTGCTGTTTCATACTGCGCTGTCCTCTGTCATATTTCTGATCTTCGTCGCTTCTGCTGTACCTGAGCGAGGTGAGTGTGATGTGTGTGTTTTGTTGTCATCCGTATGTGGGCGTGGCTTGTACACACAGCTCAGTCTGCGCAAAGGATTGTGGGTCAGAATGGTTAGAGAAGCATGCTGACATGCATACTGCGAAATCTGACCGGATGTAGTAGAACATCCTGGTACTCTTGGCATACTGCATCTGGCATACTATGTATTGGTACATACTAATTCTTTTTTTCCCCTACTAAATAGTATGGTAGTATGAGTATTTGAGTATATATATAGTAACCATTTAATTCACTGTTATATAGTAACCTTTGAATCCACTGTTTAAATATCTGTTCTGGCATTTATTCCTTATATTCCTTATTAGCGCATATCAAATCAGATAATGTGTGATATGCATGTGTAAACAGAATAATTCAAAGAACTTGTAATTGACTTTTTTTCTTGTCTTTGTGTGTGCAATCAACTTGTGAATTTTTATAGTGATCTGAAAGTAAACTTTGGAACCCCTTTCCCCTGTGTGTTAAAAACAGTGTTTTTTGGTATTATGTGGTCATATAGAGGTGATTTTCAAAACTTTCCACCAATGGGATTTCTTGGGACTTTTTTCCCCTCACTCAAGACAAACTGAGGATACAAAATCAGTTGAGTTTGCTTCTCTTGCAATTTGTCCTAGGTTGACCACAATTTTGGCTTAAAATTACTGGACTATAGAGCACCGACACAGGTAGAGCCGGCCTGAAATGAACTCCTGTCACATGTCCCGCCAATCAAGTCTGCATCTCATCTGTCAATCATACTGCACTAAATCTTCATTTGGCTGTCGGCCAGGAGGATTAAGCCACATCTGACAAGCAAACCAGAGTTACACACACACACACACACACACACACAACTTGTTGCAGCATCAAATGTGTATGTTGCATGTTGTACATCAAAATGTGATGGATGAACTAACTGTGTTTGTGAGACTTGTACTACTTATTTACTTATTCTAATTACTTACTCATACTTTGTCATTTGACCTTCTTATGCAAATAAATCTACTTTCCTCTACTTTCTTTAACCTGCTGACTTACGTACACCTATTTACTTTAAAGTGCATTGCATATGTATTCACCCCCTTGGACTTCTTCACGTTTTGCAGTATTACAGCCTGGAATTCAAATGGGTTTTATGGAGCTCTCTGCTATTTGATTACCACAACATGCAAAGTGCTTTGAAGGTGAAGGTGACACAAACAATAATTAGGATATAAAAGCGTCTTTGCACATCCAGAGTCTGCACTTTTGCCCCGTTCTTCCCGGCAGAACAGCTCAGGCTCAGTCAGGAGGGGTGGAGATCGTCTGTGAACAGTCATTCTCACGTCTCGCCACAGATTCTCAGTTGGATTGAGGTCTGGGCTTTTCTAAGACTTTAACATGGTTTGCCAAGACATTTCTAAGACAGACCATTGTTTGCCATTCCAGTGCAGCTCCGGCTGTATTCAAAGGCTCATTGTCTGTCCGCGTCTCAAGTCTCTTACAGACCGAAAAAGATTTTCTTCAAGAAATGCATTTGGCTCCATCGGTCTTACCCTCAGCCCTGATCAGCTTCCCAGCACCTGCTGATGAAAAGCAGGTGCTGAGAGCGTAATGCTGCCACCACTGTGTCTCACTGGGACGATGGTGTGTGTTCAGGGTGGTGTGTCTCACTGGGACGATGGTGTGTGTTCAGGGCGATGGTGTGTGTTCAGGGTGGTGTGTCTCACTGGGACGATGGTGTGTGTTCAATACTGGCATTTTTAAACAAACAAAATATAGTTCCATTGTTTCAATGGAGGTATAGTTTCTTCAGGCCCAGGGTGTGTGGTCCAGTACCGGGAGACCCCCTGGGATGAGGAGAATTAATTACCTCCTATTTGTGCAATACTCTCCACCCTGCTGCTACGGTGTTTCTGCTGTTTACACTGTTTATTCTGTTTTATCGATTTATTCTCTCTTGCACTCATTATTTGATCCTTCATTTCCACTGAACTGCAGAGCCTTTTCCTGTCTCAGCTTGCCTTACTTCCCGGACCGCACGACTCAAAAAAACTCTGCATGTGTCCTTTATTGTTTATTGTTGTTGATTTATTCATTATTCACTGTTAACTTTGTATTTAATGTCCTTTGTCCAGCACTTTGGCCAGCTTGAGGTGTGATTAAATGCGCTCCATAAGTGAACTGTATTTACTGAAATGATAATGAAAATGATTTACAGTCTGATTTTTCCATTTCTTTTCATGATTTTCATATCAGTAGAGCAAATAATGATGGATTCTGCTCTCCTATAGCCAGCTGTTTCTTTTCATGTGATTTTGTGATTTCAGGTGTTTGAGCAGAAGCAGTCCTCATCACCGGCACCAAGACAGCAACAGCGATCAGCCAGAGAAGTGGACGGGTGTGTGAGAAAAAGTTCAACAATATCAGCCTTCACGTGTCTTCTCCCTAGGTAAGGGACTTTGAATGGTTATGTATGTAAGTCTTCAGTATAGCATGCAAAATAAGATGACTGTTTTCTGAATCATATTCAAGACTTATGGACATTCAGGATCCCTCATTTTTGCCCATGTGAGTAAAAATGATACTGAGTTTAACAAACAAGAAGTTGCTGTAATTTATATACAACAAATCCCTGTAAAAGCTGTAGGGTAACACACTGTAACTCAGCAGTTTTTACAACACTTAGCAGGAAACTAATTTGCCAGTTAGTTCCTGTAAATTCAGCAGCTGCTTCTCTCCGGTGAAGAGTTTTGTCCTTCATTATATTTTAAATCAGATCCATCACACAGAGCAAATGATCAGTGACAGACTGTGGGACCTTTCACAATAAAAGCTCAAGCAGCAAAGATGAGAAGAGGAACCTGCTTCTGCTTGGCTGTTCCCACTTTTTGTCATCTCGAAATTTCACCATAAAAGCTGCACCATGAAAAACTGCAGACGGTCGACAGAAGTGAGAACCATTTAGACTCTGCAGCAAATAATTTCAGTGCACCTGATTTTTTAATCATTACTATTTTTTTACTGAACATGGACTGAGAGCAAACTGTAATTTAATCTGCACATTTGACAAAGCAGACAAAGACAAGGGAATTCCAGCTCACACTTCAAAACACTGAAATTTCATTGAAATGTTTTGCTGCTTGTTTGCAGAATTTACCGGAAGACCCTAAATGTTCAGAGGAGTTTTGAAGTAATGTTGTAACATGCCGATGAGCACGATAAGATGAAGCTGGACGTTTTAGGAGAGAAAGGCCCGCATGACAGAACAAGTTTTGACCTTTTGAAACCTGGACGCACGTCAGATTCATTGTATTTAAATGCTTGTAAAAGGCTTTTAACCCTTTGAGACCAGAGCAAATTGGCTTGGTTTCTTTCAAAAACACCAGAAAAAGGCAATGAGTGACCTGAAAATAACCTGAAAATTAACAAGAAAATAGAAAAAAGTTTCAAGAGGAAAAAAGAGAACAAGAGTAAAAGAAACATGAAATTTAGCAACCAAAAAATCCTGATTTTTTTTTTCTTCTTTTTCTAAAATTAAAAAATATCCTGTAACATAATTTCAAATAATAAATTTACATTAAAGCACAAAATTGGTCGGGAATTTTCAAAACGTCTCCTACTCTTTGATGAAATGTGGTGTCCCCCCCCCCCCCCGGAGACGAACAGAGACAAGGAGAGGCGAGTCGGGAGGTAGAGAAAAAGAGATAGCTTTACTATAAAGAAGGCGTCTCTAGCAGAAGTTGCAACATCTCATCATACACGCATACATGGTGAATATATTAATATGCCATTTTTCTGTTGATTAGATGTACCTTACAAAAGCTGTTACTTTGCGTGTAGAAGCAAGACTTTGACGAGCTCGTCTGATACACACAGTAAAAAGAAGATGCTGACAAAATGAGAATTCATAAAAAAGCCAAACAGCATGTGACCGATCATTTAAAAAAAACAAACAAACCAAAAAAAAAAAAAAAAAAAAACAGAATTTCCAATTGCAAAACTTGTATGTGCACCAGTAAAATCCTAGACTTTTGCAGCATTTTAAATGAAGGAAACACACAAAACATGACATTTTTGTTTTCCCCCCAGGGAAGATGATTCTGTCGCCGGGGATCGGTGGAGTCGAGACGACGACGACGGCGGCGGAAACAGAGAGGAGACGCTCGAATCAGCGCACAAAGAAAGAAAAAAGAAAATAAAGAAAGACATATGAAAGCACTGTGTATCAGCAAATATGCATAATTCTCATTTCATCGCTGTACAGCCAGTCCACGACTTTCCCCGCTTTGGGATCCACGTGGGGACAAAGAAAGGCCATGTGGGGAAACAGTGAGTCGAGGGGCTCGGGGGTCCGGAGCCCACCTGGAGGAAAAACGTCCAAGGAGAGTCCGAGGAGAAACTCCAACTTAATTTTTCTTTCTTTCCGCTGTTTCTCCTGCGTTCGTCAGATGTTTGTGCTCGGCGCTCAAGCTGCGAAACCCCTGCGCCGATGCCAAAACGACGACATCGGACAGAAAAACCCAGCTGATTAAAACTCAGAGGATATTGCTTTGAGGTTCTGCGGCGGGGCAACCCCCTCTGTTTTTATTTATTTACTTATTTATTTTTTTTGGAAAGGAGGGGTTTACAGAACATTTGGTTTTACAGAATGAGCCGTCTCTTCTGGTTTCGGACAGGGAAGCCTTTCAGAATGGCCGCCTGTCAAGCAGGAGATGGGACGGCGGGCGTGGCGGGTGAAGGGCATGACGGGAAGAGAGAGAGAGAGATGACGTCGACGGCGAAAAGGGGGAGAATTTGTTTTCCGATACCTCGGCGAATGCACGTTTTAAATATTTGTCATTTTCCGGCCTTGCTGACGCGTTGAACGTGTGCGCAGGATGCTACAACGGTATATTTCAGGAGCACTTAACGTCTTATTTACACCATAGATCATCTAATGTATTCCTCTTTCACGACATATAATCCAAACCGTGACCAAACGAGAGACTGACAGACTCGCCTTAGCCTGAACAACACATCACAGACCAGGTCAAAGCAAAAAAAGGGGAAGTGGCGCATGATTCTCGGTACTTTTTTTTTTTTTTTTCCCTCAGAGTGCAAATGTTATTGAAAGCTACATTGCCCAAAAAAACCCCCCGAAAAAACAAAAAAGAAAAAGTTTGCGTGGCACACTCGGGGTTGTCAGCTCGGTGGATTTACACATTTGTGACTCTTTGTTCCCTATTCTGATAAAGCATTTTCTTTCGGGAAATGAACTTTTTAATATTTACAAATAAGATTTTTTTTTTTTTTGTTCGTTTGTTCGTTTTTCCAAGACCCACATGTACAGGAAATGTGCGCCGAAAACAAAAGGAAACAATAAGCATCAATGTTAAAAATTTCCGTGTGATGGACAAGTTACATAAATCTGAATACCGACGTGGAGTGACAGTAATACAACATGAGCACGAGAAGAGCAGCACAAGAAGACAGATAAAAATGGTCTTGTTTTTTTTTTCTTTTTTTTTTTTTTTTTTTAAATGTACTGCGGCGGCTGATTTCTGTGTTTGCCGCCGCAGAAATGTGACGTACCAAGAGCCTCCGGTCATCTGCAGACTCCAGAGGGATCTTCATTTGGCTATTTCTGGTGTGGAACAACAAAATACGTAGGTCAAAAAAATGTGTATATAACAATTAATAAGGACTACTATATTAATACTATCCACATAATGTAATAAATAGAAATATAAAATAAATATCTGAAAGAGAGATCGATCTCCGTTTGCTAATTGTCTACAATTAAGATCTATTTGATTTAGCATCGGAGATTTTAATAGTGCCATTGAGTGACGTGTAATGGTGAGTGCCAAAATTAAGTGGTGAAACCAATGAGCAATCAGAGTGCAGATTTACAAAAAAAAAAAAAAAAAAAATTAAAATGAAGAAATACAAGGAAAGCAAATCATTCACTGCCAGTCCATCAGTCTGCCAACAAAACGACTAAATGACAAAGATGGAGGTTTGGAATACAGAGCCTACGTCACAGTACTCCTAAAACGCTTTTTTTTTTTTTATTTGTTTTTTTTTTTTTGTTTCGTAAAAACATAGAATTTTTTTTTCCCCTGTTGGCTGATTAGTTAAATTTTTTTTTTTTAAAAGTGGTTGTGAATGCAACTTATATTATATTTTCATGCTGCAAAAAGTAGTAATCTTCCAAAGGGTTTTTCCTGGCCTCCTTTTTCCCGTCTGGGTCAGTTTCATGGAAAGCGGCGGGGAGGAGAAAAGGTGCACGGCCGCTCACGCTGCATTCAGGGCCCATGGGAAAGAAGGTTAATCTAAACTCCTTATCTTGGTAAATACAACTCAGGGGGTCCATCCAGTGCAGCGTTGGGAATAATTCATTTTATATCATCGTTAAAACTTGCTGTGCGAAATCATGAACTCGTCAGGATGTTCATGTGTGTTCGGATTGAAAAAACCTTCAGCTCAGCTCCGCCCGTGTGACATGAATGCAGCGTGGGCCTGCGCGGCGAGACAGCTTCCACACAGACGGACGGAAACACAGGCTCCTCTGTTGGGTTTTCTCAAGCAAACTAACCTCCCTCTCCGCTCCCTTCCCCTTTTTCTCTTGCGCTAAGACATTACCATGCTTCAAAGAAATATTTATCATCAAAAAAAAAAAAAAAAAAAAAAGTCTTTAGTAACGCGGCGGCAGAGCTCGCTGCCTGGAAACGAAGCCTGTGGCAGAAATGGCTTTTTCGCTCGTGGCGGCCATCTTACATTATCTGCACTACAACATTGGATTAGAGGTGAGAGAAAAAACACATCTACTGCAGCGTAAAAAGGCAAAGTGAATGACAGCACGTAATCTTAGCAAATGCTCTTAATTAACCTGCGAGCAGCAACACTGACGAAGAAACTTTTTTTTTTTTCTTTTTTTTTTTTCCCACTCTTTACTAACCAGATTAAACCCAAAAGGGCATGGAGGGGGTGGTAGTGCATAGATTTGCAGGGCACCAACACTTGTGCCAGGACGGTATACAGCATTCATTGAGGTTCAATGACTCGCCTACCAGCTGTGGACGAAAAACAAAACAAAAAAAAAAACAAACAAACAAAAAAAAAAACATCTCTCATTGCGTAAATATCAATATGATAAACATATCTGCCGGCGTCCTGTTGAGTTTGATGGTTGGAAGCTGATATGTGTGTCTACTTTGCTGGGATGCTACACAGCGGAGTGAGGAGTGGAACCAGAGTTGATGAAACTGTTCGGACCAGAGAGACCCCCCCCACCTCCCTCACATCCCTCCCTCCCTCCCCCAAGAAAAGAAAATCAAACGAAAACAAAAACAAAATCAAACCTCTACAGACACAAAAAAAATGCTCGTTGTTGCCTCCGTGCTGCGAAAGCCGCCCTGAAGGCACACTCAGAGTCTGTGTGGGTATCGATCGGGCGGGCGGGCAGGCAGGCGGTGCGCAGAGGAAAACCAGCACTGTTCACCGTGAGTTCCCAAACTTCACCTCCGTCCGGACGGGACAATTTTCTCAGAGCCGGGAACAGAAAAAAAAAAAAAAAAAAAAGAATAGAATAATAATAATAATAATAATAATAAAGGCTAGGCTCATTGGTTCTTCATCCACTCGCATGTTCCTCCGTTTCATCGTCGGAGGAGCCTCAACAGTCTGCACACAGGCTCTGGTGTGGGTCTTGTGTGTATAATGTGTTTCATATATTCATATATATTCATATATATGTGTGTGTGTGTGTGTGTGTGTATGTGTGTGTGTGTTTTTGTGCATGGTGTAGGAGTGGTCTCGTGGTCGACGTTATCGCCCCGCCGTCCCTCAGAGGGCGCCGCTTAGTCCCCCGCGCGGTTCTGCGGCGCTACGCCAGCGAGTAGATGGCGTTGACGGGCGAGGTGGCCTCCGAGCTCTCGTTGCCCTCCGTCTCGTCCTTGTCCTTCTTGACGGTGTACTGGCCGATGAAGGAGCCGTCCTCGTTGAACTGGCCGTCGCCGCCCTCGCCGTAGTCCACCAGGCTGTCGTCGCTCTCCTTCACGTTGCCGTCCAGCGACGTCTGGCTGCCCTGCAGAGGCTTGTTGTCCTCGTCGCTGCTGCGAAAGGGCAAAACCAAAAAAAAAAGCGCCGTTAGATGTCGGAGTGGCGGTGTGGCGGCATCGAGCCCGTCGGCGGGGGTTAAAGAGGCAATACTGCAAGACGTGTCCACCTTCACAAGTCGTTTAATTTCATAATTCGATGCAACTTTGCTGAGGGTCAGCTGAAGTGAGGACGGTTTAGACTCAAATAACAGAATAACAACCACACAGTCTGATGGTTTAGTTTACATGGTTCACATTGTCGGGCCAATTCCCTGATGCTGCTTTCTCTTTCCTTTCCTTTCAGTCTAAACATCTTCATTTCAATCAACCCTCAGTTTTGTGTCGTGCACCTTTAAAATCCTGTTTTTCCTCAAACAAGGTAAAAAATCTGCTGGTGGAATGAGATACTCCCACTTGTTTCCAACACAAATCAACTTGTTTACAGATTTTTCTTGAATTGAGAGTCACTTTCTTGATCCTAGTGGGCTGATCTAACTTATTCTGCCTTGTTTCAACATATTTATACTTTTTCCCTGAAAAAATATCTTTAAACAAGTGAAACCGCACTGGAAACAAGAGGGATTATCTCATCCTACTGGCAGATTTTTACCTCAATTGGAGAAAAACAGGATTTGAACACTGAAGATGAGACTGAAGGACTTGATAAGATGGACATTTTTTGCAGTGAAGTTAAGGGTTAAGGTTATAGTTCGTATTCTTACCCACATAGTGGCATTTGCTGTAACACATCCACCAAGATTGGTCTTTTAGCTCCTTCTCTGTCGTGAGAGCAGGAGGAACACTGCAAAAACTCAAAATCTTACCAAGATTATTTGTCTTATTTCAAGTCAAAAATGTCTTATTCCTAGTCAAAATATCTCATTACACTTAAAATAAGACATGATCACCTCAGAAGTAACTTGTTTTTAGACAATTGTCTCTTGTTTCAAGTGAAAATTTGCTTGTTTCATTGGCAAAATTTGTTTCTTGTTTCTAACTAATTTTCACTTATTTCAAGTGAATTTTCACTTATTCCACTGGCAAATTTTGCCAATGAAACAAGCAAATTTTCACTTGTTTCAAGTGAATTTTCACTAAAACAATTTACTTCTGAGGTGATCATGTCTTATTTTAAGTGTAATGAGATATTCTGACTAGAAATAAGACATTTTTGACTTGAAATAAGACAAATAATCTTGGTAAGATTTTGCGTTTTTGCAGTGAAGAGAAGCAGATGCAGCGCCGCAGTCCCTTATCAACCTGCAGGGTGATACGGTGGCAGCGCTACGGCAGAAAATAGTTCTGCTCTGATTCTCACGATAGGGAAGGAGTTTCTGGACCAAACCTGGTGGATGTATTACACTCACACAGAGCAGACAATACGACTGTATGGGTAAGAGTACAAACTATGACTTTAAAGCGAGCGCGGGTTAGGAAATGATAAAGAGGAAAGCGCTGGCTCTCAGGTTTTCTCTCGATGCCTCTTACAGGAGTGGCCGAGGTTCCACGTCTTCTCCATTTTTAGCTCACGCTGCGGCACCGTCTCACACTGTCATTTACACCTCAGTGCAAAGATGCTTCCTGATCTAAAAACAAGTGACTTTGTAGACTTTGTAGAATGTGTTGTGCACCTATTTTTTTATGGGAGATACTGCTCTTTAAAATTAAAACAACACATTGGCATACACATGCTCTCTTGCAGCCATATTCTGACATGAGATCTGAGCAGGGAAACTCGCACACAGTTGATGTGGCAGGGAGATTTTCGCGGCGAGGCGCAGGCTGCCGCGTCCGCCCGATCTCAAATCAGAGCATGGCTGCACGGCTGCACGCCCGCTGCCTCCGCTTACAGGGGAAGAGACCTTCATGCACAGGGAACAGGAGCTATCGACCAGCATTAGCTTTCCAGTCCCAGAACAAGCCAGCAGCAACACAGCGGGAAAGGCATTTCAAGAGCAAAGAGGATGCAAAAGTCGAGCTCTTCCATGGTTATTGTGAATCGTTGGGTTTTCGAAACGAGGGGTATTTTCTCTGCGGATTACGTTTCAATGCATCGCAAACATCCCAGACCGATTCACCCGTGAGGGGACAGAATCCACCCTGTGGTCTCAGAAATACCTAAAAAATGAGTCATCATGCTCCATGCTGAAACACTTGCAACTTTTAGAAACCAGACATTTTAACGAAGAGTACACATGGACACCGCGGCAGACACAAACTCTGCAAAATTCAATCGTACTACTGAAACCCTGAGAGACGCCAAGATCCGGTTGTTATTCTTTGTAAATCTGGATAAATCTTTCACACTGGACTGAGACGGGGAAAGACACAGGAACTGGATGAAAGGACTGATAGAGACAGAAAAGTAGAGACGGTGAAGGGATGGAGAGATGCTACACCAGGATGAAAAACGTGTAAGAGATGAACATGAAGGTGTGTGACGGCATGGGAAAGGCTCTCACATTTTAATCGATAAAATCCACCGTCTAGCAGAGAGGGGTCGGTGCAAACAGGCGGAGAAACTGTTGTTCTAACGCTGGCAGAGGCGAGCCTCGGTCTGTGGATTGAGGATTGACTGATATCCTAGTGTGTCAGAAGTAAATCAGACGGACATCTCTCCATGCACCGGTGCCACAGAAATCCTCTCAGATTAGATCTTTGACAGCTAATTAAATAAACCTAGACGAGAGGCACCGTCCGTTTGAAAGAGCGAACCCTTGTCTCGCATTTGCCCAATTTTTGTATGTTGACCATATTGCAGGCCCGACTTTAGCAACCTTAATGGTTTTAAGAGAGCGACTCTTTATTTCTACGCCTTCAAAACGTCTTCAGACCCAGAGAGAGGGCAGAGCCGGGAACGCTGCAATTATCTACACTGCAAAAAGTCAAAATCTTACCAAGATTATTTGTCTTATTTCAAGTAAAAATGTCTCATTTCTAGTCAAAATATCTTATTACACTTAAAATAAGACATGATCAGCTCAGAAATAACTTGTCCTTAGACAATTTTCACTTGTTTCAAGTGAAAATTTACTTGAAACAAGTGAAAATTAGCTTGAAACAAGAAACAAATTTTGCCAATGAAACAAGCAAATTTTCACTTGTTCACTTGTGTCACAAGGAAAAATTTAGTATAAGTATAGTATAAGTATAAATTTTCACTTGAAACAAGTGAAAATTGTCTAAAGACGAGTTATTTCTGTGCTGATCATGTCTTATTTTAAGTGTAATGAGATATTTTGACTAGAAATGACGTTTTTACTTGAAATAAGACAAATAATCTTGGTAAGATTTTGACTTTTTGCAGTGTAATTAGCTGATTTTTTTGAGTGGAAGAGTGAAGGTGGAGAAAAGTAACCTCAAAGATAGGGAGTGAGTTTCAGGCGATCTTCCTCGCAAAACAAAACACACATTTGCCCGTCCTGAGCGTTCGAGTCGCCTCAGAAAACAGATTAACACGACCACAGAGTCTGGGAATCACCTCGCCGAACTCACACTTTGTTTGATTCACTTCACCTTCATCCTGATGAACCGATTTCTATCTGGCTCATTAGATGAGTTGGTTATTGATGAAGGAGTTAATTTGACAGAGCTTTGTGTGTTTTTTTTTTTTTTTTTTTTAATAAGTCACCATGGCTGTGAATAGTTGTTAAATGATGAAAATGTGCTGCAAATGAGCAACAGAAAGTGTTTTTTTTTAGAGCGGGGTTATTACGCAGGTTTCATGTGGCTGTGCAGAGGACTCCTCTGCCTTCATACCTTTTAAGAGACCTTCGGACCAATGGGAAACAGAAAACAGGAAAAAAGACAAAGGAAACACACATAAGGTGGGAGGTAGGTGGGGAAAAAAGACAAGACAAGAAACACAGATGGATAACCAGCATGCACAGAGAATAAACTGATACTGAAATGGCGACTGAACAATGAACAATGAAGAGGAACATTTACATTCACAGAAGGCAGCTAGGATTAAAACCAAATACATGAAATTCAATAGCTAATAAGTCATAAACAAAAGAAAATCACAGTAAACATGACATGAGCAAACCAAAGAAACCCACAATCTGAGCTTTTTCGAGCTTAAACTCTACTTTATTACTCATAGGAGGACGGAGCGTAGCAGCGTGGCATGCACTTGGCAGGGGATTTAACAGTAACACCAGACAGAAATAACTAAAGAACAAGAAAACAAAATCCCATGTTATTTTTTTTTTTTTTTACATGCAAAAAAATAACTTTCCCTTGAGTTTGCAGAGTTAAAGATGCTGAATTCCTTGTATGTTCACTGTAATTGGGCCCTATGTCCTCTGGAAGGTGATGGAATGTAAACAAAAATATGTAGAAAAAAAAACCCAAAAAAACCCAGGAGTGAGAAGCCATGTTATCTTTTTTTTTTTTTTTTTACAGTGAAACCTCTTCAGTGTCCGAGTTTCACAGGAACAGAGAAAGAGGCGGGGCAATCGCCTCACTGTTGGGACGTTCAAAGTCTTTGTCCTGTTCTTGGTCCTTTAAATGTTCTGCGGTTGTTCCCTGCCTGCATCCGTTCCATGAGGGTGTCAAATTGTACCAAACGTGACCCCGCCACCCCCCCCCCCCCCCATCCCCCGACCCCGACCCCGACCTCACTGCGACCCAAATTGTTTTCCCTTGCCGTCTCTCGCCTGGCGCACCTGGTGGCGGATGCTTTTTTAATGTCAGTCGGTGGAGGAAAAACAAACCGATTAACCTCCGGAAAGGTCAAAAACTGCATTGAAATACACAACCCAGGAGTCTGCAAATCTCTTGAAATAATATAAAAGTGAGTTTCAAAACATGGAAATGGAGATATGAGTGGGGACCAGGGGTGAAAATCCCATTTCATTATTGGGGGGGGGGGACAATAAACAGCAAAATTTCTGAGAGTAATTGTTGGGGGGGTCATGAAAAAATTGCTGTCTGGCACGACTGTACCTCCCTCTTTCTCTCTTACGCTCCTTTGAAATTTGCCGTACAGCGTTGAGCCCTCAGCCTGTTCATATGTTTTAAATAATGCTATTAAAAGCAATAATCCTCTAACCAAATTTCTTTGCTCACTGTTCTATTTCCACTACAGTCCACCAAAGTAGCTTTACAAGCACTAGAAACTCAAAATAAGCTCTAAAACTAGAGGAAATACCTTGAATAATCCAACTACATCAAACTATTCTTCAAAAAACAGATTTATTGTGGTGTAAACAATAGTAACATACAGTATATGTTTGAGCTGTACACTGTCCCTTTTAGATTAAATAAGAAAATGAAGTGAAACTATGCCACAAAATAATGCAACTTAAAATGCAAAAAATAGATATCTATCTAGAGACAAACTCAAAATATCAGTAAAATATGAACTGTTTCTGACATTAATATCCTGACAGACTTTTTGAAAGAATAAAAAGCTCAGTATTTGCTCCTCCTTTATGGATGGAGGGGTCTTGTCCCCCCCCCGACCCCCTGGGATTTCCGCCTATGGTGGGGACAGTCTCCTCTGGAACCTGCGTGATGGACAAACTTTCCTGCTCTCCTGCATATGAGCATCAGCCCACACTTAAGGCCTTGTGCTTTGGCCTGTTCTACTCTTGCTGGAGGACCGGGACATTTTCCTGTCCAGGTGATGTTGGATAAACACTGAGCTGAAGCAAAAAAGAGCTCGGAGGCCCCCCCTTGAACACGGTGGGTGTGAACGCACGCGAACACAACCCAATCTAGATCGCCCACTAGATCCCTCTCTTCTGACGACGGACACGGCGACGCTTCTCTCCGGTTTATCAGTTTGACACCCTCGAGGAACAAAGGGCCTCATTCACCAATGTCTTCCTGAGTTTTTTTCTTACATTTGCTCCTGAGTAAGGTCCTGAGAAAAGTCGACATCAGTTCCTGCACCTGTGTTCTTATAATGATGGATATGATTGTCCTCATAAATTGAAAGTGAGTGCTGCAGGACCGTGTGCACACATAGAAATCACACACAAAAAACAAAATGCATCACCTTCAGGGAAGTCAATAATGCCCCAACCAAAGTGTAAAGAGGGAGAGCTGTCATATTCAATTTATATTCATATTCAACAGAAACAAAGATGCATGGGATGCTAACACTTAGTCAGTGAACTGTATCTGCAGAAGGGCACACAACTTATGAGATAAAAAAAAAAAAAAAAGATCTCAAATCTGAAGCAAAAAATGATTTGTTAGTGTAGTGTTTTTTTTTTTAAAGACCACAATGCTTTGTAAAATAATGGAAATAATTATTAAAATCACTATACATGATATAAGTGTAACTGAAATGTAAATCCTATAATATTATATAAGTGTGAAATTGAAGAAAGCACAATCACCAATAAGTTTGCATCTATTTACCAGTTATTTGCTGAGTCTCTGCACTCTGCATGTGTGTAAGAGCTCCTGAGTGTGTTTAGATTATCTGAGAACGAATCCCAAATCCCAAATAAGAAAACACTGGTGAATGTGAAATCTGCATGAGTGTGTTTTAAGAGTTATTTTTTTTCTTCTTAGGAACGGTTGGTGAATGAGGCCCAGTATCATCCTGTCCAGAGCTCCACACCGGTTTTCCTTCTCCCTCGGCTCGTTTCTAACTCAGATCTGTCAAACCTCAGCGGCTCAGCTGTGGAGTCGAGCCGAGCTTCTCTCCACACGCAGCTCGTGTTCGCTGGGATCTGAACCCCCCCACATCAGGTTTCTACTCTTTCCTCCTCCCTCCAGCCTCAGACCCCGTCCACACCCCGACACCAAGGCCCAGGGGAAGCGTCTACACCCCCTCCTCCTTCCCCCTCCCCCTCCCAACCCGACATGCGCAGGCCGAGAGATGCGATGCCGTGCCGAAACCAAAGTACCTGTTCTCGTTTTCGTTTTCGTTCTCATTTCGTTCCTGTCGGGGAGAGACGACCCATTTCAGCGTGGAGGAGAGAGACAGAGACAAAGGGAGAGAGAGGGAGAGAGAGAGAGAGAGAGAGAGAGAGAGAGAGAGGGGAGCAGGGAGGATGTCCTCCTCTTGGATTATGCATGCAAACACACACACACACACACACATACACCAAGATGTTGGTTTGCACACATTAAATTTGTGTTTCTATACTTGTTAGGACCTTCGCTGACTATATTCAAACCCTTAACCCTTAACCCTAACCCTAACCCAAAGACTGCACTACTGTTACCCTAACCCTAATCCTAATCCTACTCTTAACCCTGGACCCAATCCTAAATTCTACTTGTGAACCCAAACCCAAACGCTAGAAGTCCCCGCACCCTGTCTGTTTAACAAACCCCAATCCTAATCCTAATATTAAACCTAAACCCTTGTCATAATTTTAAATGTAAATTCTAATCCTAACTCGTAATTCCTAATGTTAAACCTAAATTGAGATCCTAATCCAGGGGCGCCTCCATTTGGAATTTCGGGCCCCATGAAAAAAAAAAAAATATATTTACTCGATGATGGTTTAATAATTTTATATTAGTTTTTACTTATTTTTTGGGGCCCCTGTCAGGCAAGGGCCCTTGGAATTGTCCTAACTTTTCCCCCATATACGGCGCCCCTGCCCTAATCCCATCCTAGGGAGGAGCGGCGACACTGTCCACACTACAGAATATTTCCCTCATCACCCTCTCTGTCTGCAGGAGGTCATTTAATCCTGGGAAGTATAAGAAATACCACACACACACACACACACACACACACAGGTGAGTGGATGTGAGGGATTAGGCGGAGGCGGAGTTAGTGGGAGGAGCTGAGCTTTGACCTTGACTGTAAGAGAGAGTTAATGCTGAGGAACAGGTTACAGATTAACACACAGAGCAGCATCTCACAGCGAGGAGGCGGGGGGTGAGGGGGGGTCTCACGGCATCAGGCACAAACAGGACAGCCACAACAAACACTGACGGCACCGATTCTCAAACCCCCACCCCACCCCCCAACCCCTCTCCCACCCTCACCCCCACCCCCGCGCTGCTTATGGAGCCCAATCCTGAACTGTGACACCCTCGTGGGCGTTTACAATGTCCAGCAAAAAAATTAAAAACACTGTTTCGCATTTTTGCCAGTAGCGTTTAACATCAGAGAGGGAATGTACTGACGCCCTGTGTGTGTGTGTGTGTGTGTGTGTGTGTGTGGCTTTGTTCCTGCTGTGATTGTGTAATGTATGGTTCAGTCAATAAAATAACGATATCCTGGCTGTTATATATCTATAGTGTACATAAGAATAAAAGTAGGGCCAGACGACATGACGCTCAAGGCTGATTTGGCAGCGATTTGAGTCCAGTTGTAGCTGAAATCATGATGTGTGTGTGTGTGTGTGTGTGAGTGAAAGACAAAAAAAAAAAATCGCAGCTAGCTCACCATTCAGTCCAACATGTTTGATTTTATCAGACCTGATCTTTCCATTATTATTATTATTTTTTTTTTTTGGTGTGTGCACGTCAAAGACTCAAATCATGACAGGATTGCTTTTTTTTCCTCTTTTTTGGTGCAAATCCATGCACAAGCAACCACAGTGGCGAGACATACCCCCTAAAAATGAAGCAGTGTGGCGTCCATATTTGTTTTGGTGTTGGAAACTCATTCTCACGAGAGTAAAGAAACTGCATCCACCTGTGTCTTTGGATTTATTTGACGTTATGTGTGCGCAAAAACGTGGCCCTGGATTCAGTCGTTCAATGTGCGCTGCTCAATCCGATTCTTGTCGTTTATTATCACGACTGAAGTCATCATGACGTCTGGCCCTGGCTTTCATTCATGTGTTGTGACTGTATGTTGTCGTTGTTAGGATCACAAGTTAGGCTCTAAAGGCACGCGCTCTGCACTGGTTACACTGTGAGTGCAGCGTCGCTGTCGAGTTAAAAAGCGTAAGTGTTGGGTTAAAGTGAACGTTTCGGTTTAGTGAAAGTGGACAGACAGACGAACAGAGTGTCATTCTCCGTGAGGAAGAATGAGGCCACAGAGATCAGTGGGACCTGGAAGGAGCAGAAGACACAGAACTCACCAACACAGACACACAAACAAACACCGCAGCCGTTTTCCACAAACAAGGTGAAAAAAAAAAAATACAAATCTGCCAGTGGGATGAGATAATCCCACTTGTTTGTGTCATTTTCTTGACCCAAGTGGCTGATCTGCCTCATTCTGCCTTGATTCTGCAGATTTATTAGAGACAAGTGGGATTATCTCATCCAACTGGAAGATATTTTTTACCTCGTTGGAAGAAAAACAAGATTTGAACACTGACGATGAGACTAAATGACTTGTTTTTTTTTTTTTTCAGTAAGCTGCATTCATTCCAAAATCACTCAGTTTTTGTCAATTATGTTTAATTAATCTCCTCTGTAAACACATGCTGCAATGCTGTGTCTACCTGTGCAGCCCAAAGTAGCTAAAACTAATATTTCCAATTAGTTTTTCTGATGATACTGATAATATACGACACATCAGACATTTTAAATAAAGTTATTTATGAGCCTCAGATCCTCAGGCAGAACACTGCTGACCGCTCACTTTTACCTTTTATCTCTCTTTTAAAAAAAAAAAAAAAAAACTGTTATGGAGAAGCCTTTATAAAACATGCCTTTTTTTTTTTACGATTTCCTGTTTCATCTCACTTTATCTTTGACTGCTTCAATTTTATCTATTTTGTTCCCCCTTTTAGTTACTTTGCATTTTAAGACTTATTTCATTTTCTTATGCCGTTTAGCTCTTTGTAACTTTTATTGTGAAAAGACAAATAAAGTTCATTATTATTATTATTAGGGACTACTAGAGGACTACAGATGTAAATCAGCATTCTTGCCGACTCTGGCATGCTTACATGTTGTACTTAATACTGATGTTCATTAATGTGCTCTATCCTATCAAATAAGCATGTGAAATAAAATACAATAAATACTGTTATTATTATATTTAAGATGTGGGAGGGGGTTTTTGTGTGTCAGTTTCCACATTTTTCACTGATCTCAGAAACTGTAAGATGATGCACCTCAGCTACAGTAATAATAGTAATATAAAATATGACAAATTAGTGTTGTGTGAGCTGGTCTGAGGTCTGAGAATAAAATAAGACACCATCTCCATTTGCACAGCTGCAGATCCACATAAAAAAAAACATGATTATGTCCGTAGTTAACGAACACGTTAAGTCTGATTGGGTCATTAAGGTGATGAGGTTCCCGGTTCCCGGCTCTTTAATCAATTTGAAAACCTGCCAATCTCAACTTGAGAGGAAAATTCTCTAAATTAACATGCTGACATTTGTCTCGTGTGTCACAATCCAGGTAAAAATGTCTGACTGAAAATGTCTCATCTGAATTTTTGTTTGCAGCTGAAAAGTCACGAGCGACAAACCTGAACATCAGACCTGAGCTGTGTCCAAATCCTTCCTCTTTCTAAGCGATAACGTCTTAAAATCCACTCTCTGATATCCTGAGTCTGTATCATCGTTATATATCAACTCCATGATGAAACTACACAAAACACTGCACACAAATCCGGTTGAACATGTAATGGGAGATATTGTGAGGTTCACTGCAGCAGCACATTGACTTTCACTTACTGGTAGTCAAAGGATCCGTCCTGGTCTTTCTGATCCACTGGGTCCAAAGGAAGATCTTTTTTATCTCGCACTGAGGAGAGAGGAGGGTAAAAAAAAAAAAAGCTTAGTGTGGAAAAAAACAACATTATGCAAAGACCTCCACTGCTTTCTTGGTTATATTTAATATATGAGAACATCTGGACGTTGTGAGTTTACTGGAAGCGATCTGAGCATCAAACCACGTGCTGGTTCTCACCGGGCACGTCGGGATTAAAATTAGTTATCCTGTTAACGTCCACTGGTCTTGTGTGAGGGGTTTTCTGTAGTTTTTTATAGTTTTTTTAAAGGGGTTTTAGTCCTGATCCGGGTGTGAACTCCTCTTATTAGTGTCAGCTCTGTTTTAGTTCTCATCTGCCTCCCACCTCGGGGTATTAGTCCTTACTTTGACGGCATCAAAGTTCATCACGTACCTAGACGTTTTGGGAAACCAGTGAGGCAACCAGCACCTAGATATTATAGAAACTGGAAAACATTAACAAAACTCTGTATGCTGTTGTTCCAGACAAGAAAATCAACACACATCAGCAGCCGCAAAGATGCTTTAACTTCTGCCTGAAATATGAACATGATGGTTTGATTTGTGGAAAAAAACTAGAAAAATTGAGGCATGTGGGTGGAGCACATGTTTTGACTGAAACATTAAATTAATACACAAGAAAAAAAAATCTGATCTGTGAATTATCCTGATGTGAGTGTTAGGTTTTTGACCTCCTGTAGGATTTATTTCCTGTGTCTGCAGACTGAAAGGTACGAGCCCAAAAGTGCAATGAGAAGAAAATAATTATACATATATATTTTGAGGCGGAAAGAAGGGAAGAAAGGAGGAATATTGCACTCTTATCTTTCTTGATATATCTTGTGGCTAATGATTAACTAAATCGTGGCCTCAAAATAGATTTTTTTTTCTTCCCATTGCACTTCTCGGGCTCCGTAGAGAGAGCATCAGTTTATGTAAGTCTCACAGCTTATGGCAGCCTGTAATGGACAAAAATATTAAAGTTGCACTTAGGTAGAGATTCTGAGATTATCAGATTTGATATAATTGCGTCAGATTCTGTGACAGTGCAGTGAAAGTCCATGACAAAAAAAAAAAAAGTCATAAACAGGACAATTTCTCATTTCTGACTGGCTGAGTTGTGAAACAGACATCTGTGACCAAGAAACAGGTAATTATATAAACCATTATATACAAACACTGAAATTAAAAGCTACTTTTTTACGTCGAGACCTCGGTGAACTTCAAAAATCAACATTAAAGGTTACGCGTTAAACGTTAACATAAAAGACATTAATTGATATTTCATATTTAATCTTCTTTCTTACTGAATCATATAAAACGTTATGACACAGTAGCTAAGATGTGACTGACTGCTATGATATGACTGATAGTTTAATACGTCAAGTCAGTTCAATCAAACGAACACAACAATCTGCTTTTTGTTCAATGTTTTTGACGCTTCATTAGTACTAGAAATGCAGTTGTATCTAGTAACTCACCATCACTGTCCTCATTCATATTTTAAGATGCTACAAAATATATCCAGCCACACACACACACAAATCTCAAAAGCCTGCAGTTACAACAAAAGCACGTAAAATCATCGCTGTGGAAACACCGTCTAGTCTCTTCGGCAGGTTTCAGATCTGAGCTCAGACCTCTTTCTTTTGCAAGCAGCTGCAAGTTTCAACTCATCTTGTCGAGAATCTTTGTGCTTTAAAACGACTCAGTATTTCACAAGAAAATAGAAAATAGGTAAAAATGAAAAAGCAATCATGACAATTTTGCAAATTAGTGTTTTTTTTTTTTTTCCCGCGATGTCTTAGTCATCTTACGACCCCTCAAAAATGATGTCCCGAAGTCAAGGACCCCTGCCCTGTAGAGTTTCCCCTCCTGAGTGTGATGAAAGGATATGGTTGGTATAAAATCAATGTGAAACATGGCTCGGTGCCCAGTGACAGAAAAATAAAAAACACATAAAATTCACAGTGTGCAGGTTTTAACCTCCAGCTCCAACACTGTGCTGGGTGACTAGGATCAGGCTCTCTCACCTGGATATTTCCCTCCGCGACTCCTCTTGATGAAGCAGACGATGAGGAGGATGAGGACGATGAGGGCGATGGCACACATGAGGCCGATGAACCAGCCCTGCGTGGCGATGTCCACCTGGTCCTTGCTGTAGGCTGAGGAGGACAGCGGAGACATGATGAGCGCCAGACACAAACATTTTCTCATGAGAGCTCGTGTCCAGGATGCAGAGTTTGACGTCTTTTGTCAGAATCAGGATCGAGGCAATGCAAAAAAAACAAATTATTCTAGTATTTCAAGCTTTCAATACACAGCACCTGTAAATTATTACCATTTGACGGCTTCCGGCAATTCCACGTCTAAAGTGTGATGGTACTTGATGATGTGATGTTTGTGCTGAATTTAAATATCCCGATGAGAGCAGTGTGTGTTTACAGTGACATTTGTAAGACACAGAACACGGATATGCGGCAAATGGAGGACAGATGTGTCTGATTATTAGCAGTATACAGATACCAGATCAGATAAAACCTTGCAAACGAGCTCAACTCGTGATTCTTGCCTCAGGACTTCATGCACAACCCAAAAAGCTTCAATTCAACAGATTTTTATCCCCCTAGTTGTCGCGATGTGCCATTGCAGACATTTCCAAACACACCTGGGACGGCATCGGTGAATAAAAAGGCTCTCAGGTCGCGTTCACACCTGATTTCATTTGGTTCGGTTGGCTTTCACACAATTCAAGTAAGGAAATGTACCGGTGATAGAGCAAAGTGTCAGCATATTAGCCATCTTTAAATAAAAATAACCAAACAAAATAATGAAAACCTCCTCTGCTTTTTCCGATAGCACTTGTGTGCACCAGAAAACCAGCAGCCAGCAAAAGATGAACAACGTATCATATGGATCTTAACGTTTATTATAGTCATCTTCATTTTGTCTGCGCAGAGCGTGAGATTTAGCGCCTTATTATAGACGTTGAAGGTGAGGAACGTTCTCTTATCATCATCTAAAAGCACGCAGAAATGAGATTATAAGACGCTGTGCGAAAAACTCATCAGTGTTCAGCTTTACAAAGTTCAGTTTTCACAATAAAACAACTCTCACTTTCTTTTTAGACACTGTTAAGTAAAGACCAGACAAGTAGATAAATAATGATGATAGTGAAAAAAAAAAAAAAAAAAAAAAAAAAATCAAAAACAGCTGTGACCGAGTTACATAGTGCTGGCAGACCTGGCTGTCACCTGGGCGTCACCTGGCCAGGTGTGGTCTCACCTGTGGTGGTTTCAAAAGTTGTATATTTGCTGCTGATGGCGTGGAACTCATCGGAGTAAACCCTCAGATGGTACTTGGCGCCTTCGATCAGATCCGACAGTGTTACGGGGGGTTGATTCACTCGCACCATTTTCATCGTCCCGTTGCCTTGGAGACACAAGAGAGGGCCCAATCACACTCCAGAGGGTGTGGCCCAGTTGCCACAGTAACGGCTGTGCTTGTTAACAAAGGTCACAGCGTCATGATGCTTTGCATGGAGAGTGTCTGAGTGGTGGCAGGGTTACTGAGGTGAATTGAGACTGATAACAATGCAGGACTCAGCCGAGCATCATGACTCCTGCACCTCCTAACAGGATGGATGCCCTTTCATACTTCCAACCATTAGAGTTAAAGGATGAGGTGCAGCTCTTTGAAGCTCAGTTCTCGGCTGATACTTTCTGCTTCATTTTTCTTCTTCCATGGCTCTGAAGCTACACTTTCTCTCATGGGCATTATCCTCCAGAGAAAACTTTTCTAAAAATAGTGAGCAAGGGATACGAGGGGGGGACACGAGGAAGTGGTGTGGTGCCGACATTAAGGTTCCACAAAACTAAATTCCCCTGTGAATTGGCCGGAGCTGCACTGGTTGGAGTTTATATTCACCATCACGGACGTTTCTGTGTTGTTGGATGTCACTGGGAGGTGAGGAGCAAAGCATTGTTTGTCTCAATTATTCACAGACCCGCACTCATCTCCATATGGTAAAAATAAGGAAAGAAAAACCAAAACAAGAACAGCCGTGTGAAGCGCTGCATCTTTCCAGTGGAAAGACGTGTCGGTCGTGACATGGCCGAACGATGAGCATGACCCTGAAGTGACGACGAGAGGAGGTGGTGACGTCATGCACCATGCGGTATGAATGCTAACCCTTTCACAGGGGTGACGGCATCCAACAAAGCCCATTCCGAAGCTCCGGAAAGTCCCGGAAACAGCCAAACAAAACTGGTAATGCGTAAAACAGAGAAGTCATGCCAGTTCCCTCTACACGGTTAGTCACTGAAGTGCCACGAGAGATGTCAAGGCTGGTGTTAAGTGAACCGAGTATAGCATAATTCATGATTCAGCGTAATGCGGAGAAATCGGTACCTTAACAGACTCCTGAGAGGAAAAATTAGGTTGAGATCTTTTGTTGTTTTTTGAGATTTTTAGAAATGAGATTATGAGGTAAACCTCCAAGGTCTGACTGCAGGCTGAAGAAAATCCAAGAAAACTACAGGCACACAGTGCACCGTTCATCTGGTTGCAATAAAATTTGACCAAGGGTATAATGCTGTGTTTTTACACGAAAAAATGACCCAGAAAATTTAAAAATTTTAAAGCATATCGGTAATGTTGATGCATTGCACTGATTTACTCTTGCACACTATGACTGGGCTGCACCAAAAAGGAATTTTTAAACCAGATGAAATCATGCTTTACCATTAAATTATACTGCAAACTTTAACGCTGGTTTAAAGTCTTATCATGCCACTTTCCTCCCTGCCTGCCTCCTGTCTTCTCTCTCTCTCTGTATATTCACATTCAGAATTAACACATTCATTAAGAATTAAAGCGACTGCCAAAGTACATAAAAAATACATCATTCCTTCTCTGCCCCTTCGATCAGTCATCAGAGGCTGCTGGACCGTCGGGAAGTGATAACGGAGAGCCTTTCTGCCGAGTGATCCAAGCCCAACCGGCTCAAGAGAAACAGGCAGTGTGTGTGTGTGTGTGTGTGTGTGCGCGCGCGCTCCCGGCTGTGTCTTACTAAAAAAACAGCAAGCAGGAGCACTCGTCTGCCAATCGAAAGCAAAGGCAAGCAGTGACATAAGCATGGAACGGCCAGAAAAACAAAACAAAACAAAACAAAACGATAACGTATGAAGCAATCAAAGAGCCAGTCGGAGGAAAACAAGCCGAGCCACCGGGTCGCGGAGCCGGCTGAAGCCAGGCAGATGTAAATGCAAAGAAAAACCATCATGACGGTGCACGGGAAGCTGCAGCGGTGACGTGGTGATGATGAACATATTCATTTTCAAACAGAGAGAAAGAAGAGAGACATATACAGAAACTGATAGATGAGAGAGAAAGAGAGAGAGAATGTAGCACATTGTACCTTAGAATTGATAAAAAAAAAAAAAAGTCAATCGAAATCAGATGTCAACCTTTACGAACATCACATTTCCAGATGAAAGGAAGTGATGGAAACACATCAACGTTCCCCAGGAGCTGCTGCTGCTACCTCTGAAGGTCATCTTTGGCAATAAACTAACTCTTATCGAGAGTTTCATTACTTCTCATTCTCGATCAGATAGCTATGGCTGGGCGACTTTGGAAGGAGCAAATGCATTATTCAAAAACTTCACGCCCCCCTACTCTTTCTGCCTTCCTTTGCAGTTGTACTGTATGTTTCTACTCTTGCTCCATCCAAACAGAAAATTACATTTATGTCCAATCAGTGAAGAAAACAACACAAAACAACAGCCCAAAGTGTAATTTCAGAGTGGACTGAAATCGAGGTTTTGTTTCATCACCTAGTCACTTCCGGTAATTCCCATCCCTGAACACCTAAAGGTTAGCTGAGGTTCTTTTCTCGATCACACGTGAAACCATGAAATCTCACCTCCTTCTTACATCTAGAACTGCCCATCCTGAACTCTTGAGCTCGAGACAAAAGGGGAGATAAAACAGCTATTAAAAAGTCCGCTGGTTTCACGGTTACCGTCCCTACATGGTCATAAATTTTGATTTGTTCTTACACCAACTGCATTGCATACACTACTCACAAAAAGTTAGGGATATTCGGCTTTCGGGTGAAATTTCAGGATGAACTTAAAATGCATTATAACCTTTACAGGTGAACTTAATGTGACCTTCTGTAAACTTTTGAATGCACATGTCCAACTGTTCAATGTTTCAGTACTTTTTGCACAAGTTGCTGTTCTCTAACAAGGAGCTTAACGGCAAAATTCACATCAGGTGTTTGATGCTCCAGCTCATCGAGGTCGTATCATTAGGGAACGGCTGCTGGAGACTGGGGTACCTCAGATGGAGTGGCCTGCACTTTCTCCAGACCTGCATCCCATAGAAAACCTATGGGATCAGCTTAGTCGTCGTGTAGAGGCTCGGAGCTCTGTACCCCAGAACCTCAATGTCCTGAGGGCCGCCCTTCAAGAAGAGTGGGATGCCATGCCTCAGCAGACAATAAGTCGACTTGTGAACAGCATGAGACGTCGCTGTCAAGCTGTAATTGATGCTCAAGGGCACATGACAAGTTATTGACACTGACATTTTTTGTTGTGGTATATCCACCACTGTTGTTGGCTTTTGTTTCAAGAAATTGTTTGAGATGAGGAAATCACCAGTGTATGCTTCTACTTAAATGCCCTACTTTCATGATATAATATCACTGTAGCGTGAACTTTTTATTTATAAAAGCCAAATATCCCTAACTTTTTGTGAGTAGTGTATATCCGTCTACCTGCACTGACTCTTATCCTGTACCTCACTGAGTGTCTGACCGGGTGTTTCCCTCTCTACAGCACAGGAGTTCAGTTCCAGTTTTGGGGTTTTGAGAGCGCGAGGTGCTCAGGGAAACTCAAGCCTGTGGGTGTCGGTCTGGTTTCTTACTGTCCAGCGTGTACTCTATCACAAACTGACTGATGCCGGCCGGTAAGTTGTGTCTCCACCTGACGTCAGCGTGGTGAGTGTTAGGCACCGCCGTCACATTCCAGATCTCCCACCTGGGGGGCACTACACAGGAGTCAGGGGTAAAGGGGTCAAAGGTCAGGGGGCAGAGAGGGCACGGTTACAACAACAACAACACACACAGCGGTCCATTCTGATCTTCGCATTTAAGAATAATCTCATTTATTACGCTAGCAACGCTGAGGGAGTGTCCTGGAAGATTGGCCAAGCGATCAATGCCAATCGTGGCCAAAAACTAATCAGTGTATGGACTGAAAATTCACACATGGTAGCATTTTTTCAGGACGTTTTTTTCAGTTCATGAAACAGTTGACTTGCACTTGCACCGCTTGCCTCTGGTTTGGGTTAGATTAAGATGCAAATTGAGCCTATCCCCTGAGGAAAATGGTGCACTTGGCCAACAAAGCAGAACTTGTCAATTGAGACTTATTTTCTACCACTTTCATCGCCGTGCCTGCGGTGCTCAAGTGCAATGATCAGCATCTCAAACAGGGCCAGATTCTCGCTTCCTGACCAGGGGGACGGAATCGCCGGCTGCATCCCAATATCCTGAGTTAATTCCCCGCCATGTGTAATGGCGGACAGAGTGCAGTATATCGGCATGCAGCCTCTCAATTTGATTCCCCATTGGGTCAGGTCGGAGAAGGCGATCATTTCAAACTCAAACTGATTGTCTTCAGAGTATAAAAGTGCCAAAAACTCTGTGGACACAGTAGAAACCACAATGGGACAACAACATGTACCCAATACGTCCTCATTAGGACTCTTGGTGTGGACCAGCACAGGCAGCACGGTGGTTGAGGTTGCCTTTGTTGTCGTAGTTGTGGTGGTAGTCGTTGCAGCAGTAGTGGTCGTAGTCGTGGTCGGAGCTGCAGTGGTAGCAGTGGTAGTGGGAGTAGCGGTAGGAGCAGTAGTAGGAGGAGGAGGAGGAGGAGGAGTAGTTGAGTTACTAATGGTTGTAGGAGCGATGGTGGTAGGAGGAAGAGGAGCAAGAGGAGGAGGAGTAGGAGCAACGGTTGGAGCCTCGGAGGCGTCCGTAAAGTTGACTACAGAGAGGAGGTGGAGAGAGCAAAGGGTTAAACACAAGCAGACAGACAGGAAGACAGATTGACAGACAGATAGACAGGCAGACGCTGACATGAGAAGTCAATGAAGTCTGAAAGGACACAAGGAATTCCCCCACAAGTAAAAAATAATCAATGAGCAAATTATACAGCTGACTGAATTCATCACAAGCGATCATGCTGCTCATCTGAGGAAAGGTGACTGGAAAACTCCACTACATCCTGTCTTTTTGGGGCGGCGCTGAAAACCACCAACGAGCACAATGTCATCAGTGTGACGTCAGTGCCACCAAGAGCCAAAGGCTGGTACTACAATCTGCCACACAGGATACTGAAAGGATTCACACTGAGAAAACTTAAAGGCACCCTCCATGATTTCATGACCTTGGTTGTTTTCAGTACCCTTCTTTGCTCTACTCTTCCTCAGAAAATGATGTGTGATCATCTCCACCAATCACAGTGAGTCTCACATGAGCAGCAGGTTAATCAGGGCCGGGATTGGTTGTGTTAGTTGTATGCTCCTCTTTTTAAACACCGAAATAAGCCAAGTCATTCACTGATTGCCCTGATTGGACTTAAAGACATAAATCAGAATCAGGGATATACTTTACTGATCCCTGATGGGAAATCAGAAACAGGGGAAAGAAGAAAACACAAAGCACATGACTGACAACAAGAGGGGATAGAGCGTTTTGTAAAGTACTACCAGAAATATAATCAGCCTTACAGAACTTTGTGTTTAAATCTTCCAAGCTAATTGATAAAATGCACATTTGTTTAGAATATGGTTGGTTGAAATGTTGCGTAGGCCTATGTGTTTTGTGACTTCAAATGGAAACCAGTCATGTGATTTCTAAATCTACTGACAGCTCCATTTCTGTTGTTTACCACTCCAATGCCTGGAAAAACTGGGCAGATTGGTTGCCAAGTTGTGCACAGTAATTTACTTGCATGGCATGTTTGGCTACAAATGTTACCCAGGTGAGATGTGGCATTGGCAGAGATAACCATATAGTCCAGTAATTTTAGGCCAAAATTGGGGTCAACCTAGGACAAATTGCAAGAGAAGCAAACTCAACTGATTTTGGATCCTCAGTTTGTCCTGAGTGAGGGGAAAAAAGTCCCAGGGAATCCCACACACACCTCAAATCACCTATTTATGACCATATAATACCAAAAAAACACTGTTTTTAACACACAGGGGAAAGGGTTCAAAATTTTACTTTCAGATATCACTATAAAAATTCACAAGTTGATTACACACACAAAGACAAGAAAAAAAGTCAATTACAAGTTCTTTGAATTATTCTGTTTACACATGCATATCATATCACACATTATCTGATTTGATATGCGCTAATAAGGAATATAAGGAATAAATGCCAGAAGAGACATTTAAACAGTGAACTATATATATATAGTAACCTTTTAATTCACTGTTTAAATATCTGTTCTGGCATTTATTCCTGCTTCTCTTGCAATTTGTCCTAGGTTTTTTCATAAAATGACTGGACTAATATATCACTTAACTGTTTAAGGAAGATTTTTTTTGCCAAGGACTGATCATGAAATCACTGGAGGGGCTTGAAGTCTTTAATTTGCTAGATTTAAACCAGAATTATGGATCGTTCTGTTGGTTACATCCAGGCTTTCTTTAGGCTTTGCATAAATCTTGTTTTCCGTGTTACTTCACTTTCCAAAGCACTTTGGAGCTTTGGAGCTTTGGTTTTGAAAGGTGCTCAATAAATAAATTAGTAGTATTTAAGGCAGCACCTCTCCTTGGATTACCAAAACGTGACCTTTGGCGGTCTTGTGTTGTATAGTTCCCCTGGTGTGATATGAGTTCACACGGTGATGAAATACATCATTAGCTGCTCCATGCTCCCATGGGCTGCTAATCCACAACACTGGATTTGTATCTCTCCATTCTCTTTCATAGCAGAACAGCTCCCAAAATAACACTTTCAGCTCATTAACCAACGCCAACAAAGAGGATTATGACACTGATTAAATGGGGGTGAATGGAGAGACTCAATCCAACACTCTACTAAGTTCAATTTTACTGTAAATCTTGTCCCCTCATTTCTTCACAGTTGCAACCAGCTTTACCTTGATTACCTTGGTCTTCTCCAGCTGGTGGGAGGTCCCAGCCCCGTCACATACACCCACTCCCCGCCCATACCAAACCCCAAACCCCTGCCCACATGCTGAACATGCCAGGTGGCTCACAGCGGAGGAAGCAAGTGAAGGAAAGATGAGGCAGACTTGAACACATCGGCAGGTTCAACAGCCTCCACAGCTCATAAGGCAGCCAGTTCATGTCAATCGAAATGTCAGCCAATAGCCACGTCAGTCAAAAGACCGTGAGCGTGTGCCTTTCTGGGGAGGATGCGACTGAAATCCCGCCTTACCTGCACTCCCCGTCTGCACCCCTGACCGGCGAACAGAAGCGATGCATGACCAGGCAGAGAGGCAGGCGCTTTGAGAAGCTGAGACGAGGGATAATGCAAGGCGAGTGAGAAATCTGAAGCGACAGGTGATGGAGAACCTTGTGTTTTATTTGCCCTGCCAAATAAAACCACGAAGCCATACAGTCGATTCCAAATATTCAGATTCAGATGCAAGCAAGCGCAGCCTTGTCCCCGAAAAACCAAAAGCAAACCCGTCGCCGTGATGCTGCGTTCGGGGGCGACGGAGTATCAGCTCACTGAAAACATGCCAGCCGCTGCACAAGGCTACAACTTGAGGCTCATGTCAGGCAGGCAGGCAGGCAAGAGGAAGTGATGTCGTGAGGCGGTGTCGTGAGGCGGCGTCGGACAGGCGCGCCATCAGGGATTGGTGCAAGGGATGAGAGGGTCAGATTATGTATGAACACTGAATTACACCATGAAGAGACACTCTATGGAACAACAAACAGTGTGTGTAAAGTACATGATGTGTTTCGTATGTTAAAATGTGTCAAAGCCAAATACTCCACATTGATGTTCACCAAGAACACATTGAGTGAGTGTGTATGTGAGTGTGTGTGTGTGTGTGCTGTGAATTTTTGGTATCAATCCCTGAAAGCACACAGTGGCAGATAGCAGCTTTACATTTAGAAGATGAAGGGATGAGAGGGGGAAGCAGCGGACACAGCAGTTCAGTCCAGAGAATATTACCTGTCACAAACCCAAATATAAAACGTCCTGCGGAGGTCGACTAAATCCTGAGCGATCAGGTTTTCTGGTTATTAAAGTTGCTGCATGAAGCATTTTAAATTTTATCAGTCTGTCCGTGTCACGTGTGATCACGGTGGAAACGTGTGGCTCTCAACTCTGTTTTCATTACAACGCTTTTATGTTGTTTCCTATTCCATATTGCAGCACAGTGTCACATTCATATTGTGCATGTGCCAGAACACACTGATACTGAGTGAAGCCAAGATGTCATGGTTGTACGGCTGCAGCTTTGCATCAAATAGAACGCATTTTGATGTCTTACGCATCATTTTACACACATTTGGAGTTCAGTTGGACATATTTGGGATCTCCCCTAGAATTTAAAATAAAGTTCAGTCGAGCTCCATTTGCTTTGGCTACAGCAATTACACTAATATCTCAAAATTACACAGTGATGCAGCAAATTTAATACCGACGAATCCTCTTTTACTTTACATTGCAAAAATGTGAGACAGCTCAGAGGATTGCTCAGGACTCTAGAGGGCGCCGCAGCTGCGTTTTGTCAGCAAAAGTGGACTGGACTGCACTGCTGGTGGATGTTCAGACAGACAGACGGACAGACGGACAGACAGATGAGCTGAGCTTCTCATTCTTCTTTACCTAGATCGGTAGCATCAGTAACATCTTCTGCCGATGAGAGAGAGACAGACAGGAGAGAGAGAGATGTGAGAGAGAGACAGATTGGGAGAGAGAGAGAGTGAGAGAGAGAGAGAGAGAGAGAGAGAGAGACTTGGCCAACAGGGAGGACTGTGATTCTGGTCCACTGACTGCTCTGTGAATGTGTGTTTAGCCATGTGATGTATATGTATGTGTCACATTATGTAAAGTGGCTCAATATACAGTGGCCTATGTGCATAACATCAGGAGGTGTGTGTGTGTGTGTGTGTGTGTGTGTGTGTGTGTGTGTGTGTGTGTGTGCGTTAGGGTTAGGGTGGTGATGACATGCATTTCCCTCTCTCTGTCTTACAGTCTGATAAAGAGCCTGTGTTTCCTGAGCCCAGCTGCCACTCGTCTGGTTTCCCTCAGTCACAGTCAGTGTTAGTGTGTGTGTGTGTGTGTGTGTGTGTTAGTGTGTATATGTATGTGTGTGTGGGGGTCTAATCTCTCTCACATTGGGCTCTCACATTGTACACGGCACTGGAAGCAGCTCAGTTCTCAGACAGAGAAAGAACTGGAAGTCATATAATCACACAGTGAAAACCAGCAGATGGCACTGGTGTCAGCTGATCTCAGCTGGAAAAAGCAACACTGATACCGGTCGCATGTTATTTTTACTATTTGGCCAATTGCAGGAATGTCACTAGAGACTAAAACAGATTGTCAGATTGGCTGGGAAGTTATTGGATATTTGCCTGAAAACAAACAAAAAAAAAAGAAACATATTAATGCATTTCCAGTGAAAATGAAGCTGAGGTATGCTGTGGGATGTAACTCCGACAGACTGAGGCACCAGTCCACCTGTCTCACTCACATTTAGATACAGAAACTGTACGTCAAAACAAAAGTTTGTCTTGATTCAAAACTTGCTTTCTGTCCTGCTCCACCTGATGGATGTTAGGACGATTCAACCCAAAAACATCTGGGATGACATTCACCTCCAGTGTGTTCTGAACAGTTTATCTAAATGCTGCCGTGTTAGATAATGGGCTTTTCACCATATATGATAAAATTGTGTCTAAAGAAACTTGACCAAAGCAGCTTTGAAAAAAAAAAATGGTCAAATTTAAAAGCCAAAAACTGGCTATTGGCAGCTCGGAAGCAAAAATATCAGTATCTGTGTTGGTCCTTTTAAAACCTATCAACTGTCTTTTACAGTCACTTTGCAGTGAAAGGAGAGATGTTTTTGTTTTTATTCCCTCCTGAGTTTTCAGGCTCAGATCCAACAGCTTGACTGACATCACAGAGCAATCTGCCTCCGCTTGTTATAGATTTTAGTGTGCTCGCAGTGTGTGTTTCTGTGTGTGTGTGTGTGTGTGTGTGTGTGGAGTGCTCACCCTCGTTGGAGAAGTGTGGTGACTCCTCGCGGTACGGGGCTCCCGATCCCACCTTGGTGAGAGCGGACAGGATGAAGCGGTAGCGGGTCGATCTGTCCGGTATGTGCAGCGTGAACTCAGTCATGTTCGGCAGGAAAGTCTCGATCTGAGCACGACCGAGTCTGGAGCCATTCACTGCACACACACACACACACACACACACACACACACACACACACACACACACACACACACAGGAAAAGACAAGTTAGCAGGGGTGGAAAGAATACAAAAATGTCCAACTCATATAGAAGACCTGTGATTTTGCTGATATTTTACTTCAGCTGAAGTGAAACTACTGGTGTAAAAGTCTCCTTAAAAGGGACGGTAAACAGTTAAAATTTGAGAGTTTCGCATTTAGTATTATTCTTGAGCTCTGTCTTCATCATCCGCCAAGATGTGAGAGGCTCTAAAAGTCACAAACTGTAACAAAATGGAGTTTTAATCCATTCAAGCAGGGCTGGGTGGGCTTTAGTTCCCCTGTAGGGCAACGACACTGTCTGGACCCTGAAGACCAACCAGCCGTCTGACAAAAAGTGGAAATATCCTGCTTGTTGGGACGGAAAGAGCTTGATCCAGTCCAGGATAAGAGGAGGATAATGGATGGATGTGTGTGTGCGTGTGTGTGTGTGTGTGTGTGTGTGTGTGTGTGTGTGTGTGTCCAAGCGGAGACAGTCAGCCAATCCGAGCGGCCCACCTGTGAGGTACTTGAGCTGGTAGCCGGTCAGAATCCCGTTGGGCTCCAGAGGTTTGTCCCACTGGAGGTGCAGAGTGTCCGAACTCCTCCGGTTAATCTTGAAGAACCTGGGAGTGTCCGGCACTGCAGACACACACACACACACACACACACACACACACACAGATGTCAGGAGACAGGACAGAAGGTACGCTGGGATATTAACCTTTCCCAGATATACCAATAAAACGTTCTGCTGATCAAAGTGAAATATTAAAGACACAAAGGGCCGAGCACCACAGATGCTCAATTTAGCTTTTTCATTTTGCTTTACACTGCAGAAATGTATTTTAAGGACCAAAGGGAATATACCGTGTGGCAAAAAACAAACAAAAAAATGCATTTATGTATACAGAGGCTTTGTATTTAAGTTAAACAAAACAGCAGCTCTTTCTGGGAGAAAATCCTGATTCAAACTTTGGCTGAGTGGCTTTCTCGGTTTTTCATGACTCTTCAGGATTTTCTCCGGAGCTCCTGCAGTTTTCATGGAGCCCCTCCCGCCGCCGCGGTGTTTCCTCCTCACCTCCCTCCTCGGTGGTGAAGTTGACCGTCTCGCTGGCCGGCCCCTCGTAGCGGCTGTTGGCGACCACCATGAACATCCTGTAGTTTGAGAAGGGGTGGAGCTCGCCCAGCACGCCGGACGGCTCGGCCGCGTGGCTGTAGAAACCTTTCACCTTCTTCTCCTGATTGACAACCAGATCCTGAAGTAAACTGGACACACGCCAGTAGTATAACTGGAGGAGGGAGGGAGGGAAGGAAAGAAGAAAATGAAAAGGGGAAAAGGAAGTAAGGGAGGAAGGAAGGAAACCAATCAAAGCCAGAAGAAAGTTGGAGGTTAGGAAGGAAGGAAGAGATGAAGAGAGGGAAAGAAATGAGGGAAGAAATGAGGGAAGAGTTTGAAAGAATGGCAAGGTCGAAGAAGAACGAGAGGTGAGGGAACATTTCAGAAAAGAGAAGAAAGGGGGGAATGAGGAAGAAAAATAAGAGTGAAGAGAAGAGAGAAAATTGGCATTTAGACTTTTGAAAACAGCAAATTCACTTGATTTCTTTCCAAAACATGGAAAAATGTGATGATCAAATTAACAAAGAAATTCTGCAACAATTTTTTTTTTTTTTGTAAAAAAAAAAAAAAAAAAGCAAAATTACAAGAAAAGTACCAGAAAACTATATTTATATTTACAGAAATTATATTAAATGTCATATCAGTAATGGTGGACCGATGTCTGTAAATGCTGGTGAAAACTTTACAAAGAATTTAACCCTTTGTAACCTGAGCAAAATTCACTTATTTTCAGAAACATGAGAAAAAAGGTAATGAGCAAATAATCCCAAAATTAGCAGCAAGAAATTAGTAACAAGTTGCAAGAAAACCGCCAGAAAACATTTAAAAAAAAAAAAAAATACAAAAAAAGCCAGTAAACATTATTAGAACATCAAATTAAAGTGCAATTTAAAGAACAAAATTAAAAAAAATAAAAAGAAATAAAGTGAATTTTGTTGAGAGGGTGAGATAAAGCCTTTCAGAATAAAAGCCCCTGCATTCCAAGGTGTTAAAAGTATCCCTCTATCTTTTCCACATGTGTGTGTATGTGCGTGCACGGCTCACCCTGTACTCCTTGAACTCTCCGTGCACGCTGCCGGCCTCCACGGGCTTCCAGCGCACCGTAGCCGCGGTGCTGTTGACCTGCAGCAGCGTCAGGTCGGTGGGAGCGTCGGTCGGTTCTGAGCGCAGGAACACAGAGAGGAACTCCTGAAACTTCTCACTACTCCTATTATTTTGCCTTTCAGTGTTTTAGAAGCTTTCAGAAAAAGACTGCATACTTAAAGAAAGAAGACGCCAAAAAATATTGAAATTTCCAATCCAAAACTGTGTACCTGTGTGTGTGTGTGTGTGTGTGTGTGTGTGTGTGTGTTTGAGCGTGTGTGTGGACTCACTGTCCTCTCCGGAGTACCCGGTCTCCACGTTGGACTCGGGGCCGGCTCCGAAGTCGTTCCTGGCCTGGATCTTGATGTCGTAAGGCACGTAGGTTTCTGTGTTGTGGACGATGTGCTTGGATGAGGCTGTGGTCACGTTACTCCACTCCTCCCCTGAATCCTTCCGCCTCCACCACACGTTGTACTGCAGGTTAGGGCCGTTTCGCTCCAAATCCAGCAGAGGCTGAAGAGAGAAAATTATAAAAAAAAATAATGCTGTAATGTCTGAAAATGTACTGCTGTTTTTTTTTTTTTGCTCACTAAAATCAGCAGCGGTCAGAGGAAAGGTAATTTACCTCCCAGGTGATCTCCATGTTGTCCTTGCTGCTGCCCCAGCCCCGCAGACCGGTGGGAATGGCGTCTGGAGCTGAAACACACAGAGGGAACTCACTCAGGTGACCAGCAAAACATAACATTTCCAAAAACCTTCTGAGAAAACTGAAACTTTAAATTTTTAATCATCAGCTTAAGGGCACAAACACTTCAGACTAAAATAAATTTCTACTGTAAAATCGATCACTGATAATGGAATAATGAGCTTCAGGTGAGACAATTTGACCAGATTGCACATTAATATCCAGAGCTATGTTTATTACTATAATTATCATCAGTACTATTACTATTATCACTTGTTGTATTTGTAATAGTCATAGCAAAAGCAGCAGCGGTGTTCCCCAGGGCTCAGTGCTAGGGCCACTAATTTTTTAACTTGTAAAGCACTTTGTGAGTTCTCTCTGGGAAATAAATAAATTTTACTTACTTACTTACTAATTTGTTATTTGTATCAACAATCTGGCTGATCCAGCATCAGTTGCACTGACATTATTCTCCTGTTATTGTGGGAATTTCTAAAGGATTTTTTTCAACATGAAAATTCAAATTTAAGGGACATGGAAGTTTAGTAACACATTAATTTAGGAAAATTGTTGAGCTCAGTATCAGTATATATTCTAACACAGGAAGCTCCACTGTACAACACAGATCTGATGTTTTTCACCTCCCCGTTCATGTGTATCATGTTCACTAAATGACGCTCAGGAACAAAGTTCTACCTGAAACATAGACGCTGAATTTTCATAATGTAACTGTTTGATAACTGGTGATCCAGAGGACCCTGAATATAAATCCAGTGAAGCTGGATCTACTCTCTCAGATCAGAGTGGAGATCCCGTTGTCACCTGAGTGTCAAAATATGATTTTTTATTGAGATCAACAACATATTCAGGCATTTTTTTTTTAAACTAAACTTGTAAAGACAGCTAACTGCCAGACCCCTGCTATGGGTGAAGGCCTAGAAACTGGCATGTCACTCATTGACTTACTGAATTTTTGTTTTTGTTTTTTTCAAATGAGACAGTGGAGCCTCCTGGTGGTGAAAACTAAACACTGCCACGGACGAGGAAACTGGTGGCTTCAGTGCAAAGTAACAAAACTGTCCTTTAAGAAGTTCATTTTGTTTGTTTTGTTTTTTCAGGCCGTATCCCTCCACACGAGGGCGTGTCCTGCTGCTCACCGGCTCCGCTGGTCTTGTATCGGGGCGACGGACGGCTCGGCTCGCTCTGCCCCTCTGTGTTGATGGCGATGACCCTGAACTGGTAGTTGACGAAGGGGGCGAGCTGCAGGATGACGGAGTTCAGGTGCCCGGGGAAACTGGTCAGGTTCTGCCAGCGGCCCGGGTCCCAGCGGTCCTCCTCAAACTGGACCAGGAACTCTGCAGAGAGGGGGGCACGTCACCACAAGCTCATACCGGGGCTCTAGGGGTGCACGACTGTTTATGCAGGTGTGTATGTGTGTGTGTGTGTGTGTGTGTGTGTGTAGGAGAGAGACCTCTGATGGGGCTGTTGTGGTCGTTTCCGGGGATCCAGGTGAGGCGGACGCTGCGAGCTGCCGGGTCCGACAGCTCCAGATCCATCGGAGGATCAGGAAGATCTGGAGAGAGAGACAGAGAGTGAGACAGACACACACACACACACACACACACACACACACACACACACATGCACACACACATGCACACACACACACACACACGAGGAAAAAAAATCCATCTTAACCCATCTTTTGGTTTCATATTCAGTCTTGAAATCTCAGTTTCCTCATGGAGGTGCAGAGATTAACTTTATAACTCAAAAATTACATTTTTATGATTCAAGAAAAGGCAAAGTGATGCGGTATGATGGATATTTTTTCCAAAACAAATATTCCAGGTCCACTCAGATTGCAAATTACACTCTTTTCTTTCAGGCACACACACACACACACACACATATACAGGCACTGTGCAACAAATATTCTTTATCACATTTATAAGAAAAATAAAATCACCATAAAATTATGGAAGCAATAAAAATGAAACCAAGATGCACAAGTGGAAATTCTCGTAAAATTGGAAAGTCAAAAACATAAAAGCAAGTAAGAAAGAAAGTAAGAAAGTGAGACAGAAACCAGGAGAAGATAAGCAAAAAAGAAATAGTCTAACAAAAAAGAAAACAGACCAGCAAATAAACAAACAAACAGATACACAAAGACAGAGAAAACTAAAAGAAAAACAAACAGAAACAGAGACACACAAATTTACAAGAAAACAAACAAAGAAACAGACAGAACAGCAGAAAAACAAGCAATCAGGCAAACAAATCAAATAAAGACAAAGAGACAAAAAGAAACAACAAACAAACAAACAAACAAACAAACAAACGAGCAGCAGTAGTGAGACGAGCCTGAGCGGTGTTACCTGCAGGCAAGGCACTATTGACTGAGGGATGGAGGGAGGCTTCCTCTGGGAGGCGGGGCCAAGAACGAGGAAGTGGGGAGGGTAAAGGTCAAAGTTCACAGGTTAGTCTACAAGCCAATCAGCATTAAGTCAGGGAGCAGAGTCATTAACACACACACACACACGGACCCTGCGTTCCAAATCGCATACTTCTACTTTTTACTTTTAGTATGTACTGCAGCTGCCCGTACAAAGTATGCAGTGTAGTATGCAGTATGCATGCGTATGCATTAGGGGTGTACAGCCATCACACTGTTTGTATTCAGGTTCAGATTCAGGCTTTTAAAAAAAAAACAACTTTGGATTCGTTATTCGGATTCGAGAAGAAACCGGAAGTGGAAGGAAGAGGCGAACTAGAACGGGAGTAAAATAATTGAATCGTGTGGCTCTTCTGGACTTTCCAGACGTAATCGGACTGAATGGATCAAATTCTGCTGGTGAAACGAGTTGCTTCGTTGGAGCTGTGACACTCAAAAAAATTTTATAGCTGCTTCTTTTCCTGTTATTGTCTATGAGAAAAATGCTTTTTGGGCCTCAGTGCATCACGTGATGCTGCAGTTCCACGTTTGGCCACTAGGTAAAATTGGCTTCGACGTGCGGCGCTGTTCCTGGAGGCTTGGCTCTGCTGAATAAGCTGCTGAACGGTGACCCTGGAAGTGTTAGGCGGTGAGCACTTTAGGAAAAAGCTCCCGAATAATGAGGAGAAACTTTGGACAGAAAAATGATTCAAGATCAAAGCATTATTTGTGTAAGTTGTGTACTTCCGTGCTTGTACACGCAGCTCAGTTAGTGCGACGTGACGTCTGCTGCGCAAAGGATTGTGGGTCAGAATGGCCAGAGAAGCATGCTGACATGCATACTGTGAAATCTGACCGGATGTAGTAGAACATCCTGGTACTCTTGGCATACTGCATCTGACATACTGTGTATTGGGACATACTCATTGTTTTTTTTTGCCTACTAAATAGTATGGTAGTATGGGTATTGGAACGCAGGGACACATGCACACTCACACACACACACACACACACACACACACACACACACACACACACACGTCCCAGCAGCAGTGGTGACATTAGTGTTACTCTACACAGCGACAGTTTGTCCATGCAGCAGAGTGTGACCAGAGGAGGAAACACATGCACCGTTTACATCTGAAACAGGATTAGTGAAGAAATGCTGTTAGATGTGAGTCCGGAGACAAAAAAAAAACAAACAAGTAAACAAACAAACAAACAAAAAAAAAAGCAGCCTTCACGCTCTCTTTAGAGATGTGTGTCTTGTCAGAGCGCAGCCCCTCCTCTGCTCTCCTCTCCACTCCCTCAAACATGAATACCAAAAAATTACAAAAGGCTACATCTTCTGGGGGAAATGATTGTGTTTTGTGGATTTTTGGCGGCTCTAGGGCCACAGATTGTACTTTTTGTTTTTTCGTACGCCCGCCTCCACAGGACAGAGCACCCCGTTTCCTCTCCCAGTCCATCGCAAGTCCACGTCGCTGCAACTGAAAGGTTTTAGTGAACTTCCTCCAGCTCCTTTTCTGTCTTTTCTCTCGTTATGTGGCACCAGTTTTCAAAAATATGAGCGCCCATCCGGGTTTTATGAACAGAGCATCTTTCCAGCGGTAAAATAGGCTGCCTCTTTCAAAACACTGACAATCACTTGGATCTTTAGTCTCACAAGCTGCCAGAAAAACAACAAATAAGTCAGTGAATAAATATAACTTTGAAATGTTAAATGGAGAAAAGCAACTGTGAAGCTGGAACCAAATGTTTGGTGTTTTCACTTGAAAAATGACTAAAAATGATGGATTTGTTGTGTCGGTGCTCGACTGGTGAATTCATTGAGTAACTGTTTCAGCATAAACATGCATTAATTTTCAGGTGTGTGTGTGTGTGTGTGTGTGTACCTAGCACGGTGAGGCGGGCGGGGGAGGAGTCCTCGTCGATCTCGGACGCGACGACGCAGGTGTACGTTCCCTCGTCGCCCTCGTTCACGTTGTGGATGTAAAGAAACTCCTCGTCCTTCTTAAACCTGGCACACACACACACACACACACACATACACACACACACAGTCAAACTGAGTGATACATACTATCTATATCGGAGCTTTCCAAATTTTTCCATGTTGTGGACTCCAAGTGTGTGTGTGTGTGTGTGTGTGTGTGTGTGCATGAGTGTGTGTATACTTAAATACACAAATATACATGCATTTTAGCCCAGACACGGCTACAATGCATTTCTTGTAAATTTGAGACTTTCTAATCTCAGAATTTTCAAGTTTCTTTTGTCATAAATTTAAGATTAAAAAAAAATGTGACTTTATAACTTCAGAATTTCACAGTTTTTTTCTCATAAATTTGAGATTTTATATTTGTAAATTTACCACATTAATCTCAGAGAATATCTGAGTTTTTTTTCCTTGTACATTTACGAATTTAATCTTGGAAATTCTTGGAAGTTTTTTTTTTCTGTCTGAACATTTCCCCCCTCCACCGGCTCCATACGTTTATTTTCTCCCTACAGTGGCTATAGACCGCCATCATACATTTATTTATTAATTTATTTATTCATTCCAAGACATTTTATTTTTATTTTTTCATGGATTTATGTTTGCCAGAAGCTGCCAGAGCAAACACAGCATCGTCTGTGTTTGCTCTGGAAGACAAGAAGAAAAAAAAAGAGAAAAAGAAAAGGATTCTTTTTTATTTTGATGTTATTCATCAGTTTCGGACGTTACCTCCAGCCCAGGGCGAGCGGCTTGTCGTCCTTCATCCAGGTGACCGTCACCGCCAGGCTGGGGTCCGACGTCACCTTGCAGTCGAAGCGAGCCGTGGAGCCTCGGCGGACCGCCTGGTGCTCCGGCGCTCGGATGATACGGGTCGGGTCTGAGGCACAGCCAGGAGACATTCATTATGAGTGTGTGTTCCTGATGTGTGTGTGCATGTGTATGTGTGTATTATGACCATGACTCAATTCATTATACTTGTGTAACAGCCTGGTATGTAATGGTGTGCGTTGTTGTCAAAGTGCTATGCTATATATTATGTGTCTTTTCCTTTTTCATTTCCTTTTTCTAAATGACTGGTGTGACTCACACTGAGAGTGCAGACTCACTTCCAGTCATATTCTGCCTGGAGAAAGTCACTTTTCAAGCCCCTTGAGGGTTTTTGGGCAGCTCTCCTTCACATTTCCCTGCTAATTTCATTTTGTATCTTTAATAAAGTGTCTTCCATGTGTAACAAACCAAACCAATCCAAAATTTGAACCCTGAAGACGACACTGAGTGAGTTATTAACGTGCTTTTTGTTTGTTTGTTTTTTTTCTTTACATCACACTGACCTTTGACCTCCAGGTGGACCTGGTTTTCCGCCATGCCCAGGATGTTGCTGGCCACGCAGGTGTAGGTGCCCTGGTCCTCGTCCCGCGCCCGTCTGATCTCCAGCGTGCCGTTGATGTGGAGGCGGTACTGGCCGCCGTCCAGGCCGCTGCCCTGCCCGTTCTTAAACCTGCAACAGCACAGCGGGCGCTAAAACACCGGACCGAGAGACAGATTGGTCCATGTTGTTGTTGTTTCCTGCTTTTGTAGCTTTTGGTTTTGTTTTCTTCTTCTTTTCCATTCTGTTTTTGTTGTATTCTTTCTGTAATAAACTTGCTGTTTCTATTCATTTTTATTTTGAACAGGTTTTTCAGTCTGATGTTTTTGGATTTAAACTTCTGCTTTATCTTTAACTTTGACTCTTTTCATGGCAAAATAGAAAAAACTGCATGCAGGTAAGGCTTCAAATTGAATCCCTGTCTTGGCCGGCTGTAAAATCTCTGAAACTGTAGAGAAAACTATTAATTTCATAATCACAGGAAATGCAGGGAAAGAAGACAATCATCTTAGTGAAGCTGACATCAGGCAGTGGTTGGCTTCTTTTTATTGGATAAATGTCTAAAACAATTAAGCGATTACTGTAATTATTATAAATGAATTTCCCGTTCATCATTTCTGATTGTTTCAGCACTAAATAATAAACCATCCTCTTTGAGCTGAAAATGTCTCCTTATGTTTCATAGATCTGTGGTTCTCAATGGGGGTGCGTATGCCCCTAGTGGTACGCTGGAGTACTGCAGGGAGTGTGCAAGATTTTTTTTTTTTTTTTAATGTTTACAAAAGATCACTCATAGTCGACATAATTCCTAAAATAATTAGCTGATGCTATAATTATGTGTGTTTGTGGTTTCGTTGAGCGAAGACTTTTTTTTTTTTTTGCACTGGTCAGGTCAAAAATATTTGAAATTGGGTAAATTATTGAAAAAATTTGAGAACCACTGCCATTGACAATCTGTGCAGAATCGAACAATTACTCAATAAACATGTTATGTGTCACACAGCATCGTCTCAGACTGCAGCAGCTCTGATTTCTCATGGAGGAGTAACCCTTATTTCTTGATTCTGTGATTTTTTTTCCGCTCATTGCTCGGTATGGAAACGCGTCTTTTTGTTTCTGTTTTTTCCTTCTTTAGCCTTTTCTCACCAGCGCAGCACGGGCAGCGGCGAGCCAAAGAAGGGACAGTCCAGGAAGGTGCGGTTGTTCTCGATCACTTTGATCTTCTGGTTTTTGGGGCCGAGCATCCTGGGAGGCAAGTCTGCAGCCAGAGAGAGAGACAGAGAGAGAGAGAGAGAGAGAGAAAGAGAGAGAAACAGGCAAAACGTCAAGTCGACTCTGATATGTATCATCTCTAAACATCCGTATCATTTTCAAACATTTTGGAAAAAATGTGACACTCCTCTTCTGTGGTTAAAGTTTTTTTTTTTTTAGGCCTATACACTGTCCATCTTCCTCTGCTTATGTATGGGCTTTCCAGTTAAAATATGTTTGTAAGAAATTACTGATGAGGTAGATTTTGTGCCAGTGAGGAGGAGCACATCCTGCATTTATTCTGGTATTGTCCACATTTTTTTTTTTTGGCAGCACGCGGCAGACTGATCATCTGAACAAGCAATCCTTTCACCTCTATCCCCCCGTAAATATTATTTGAGGGTTTCAAGATGCCAAAATACCTCACCGGACAATGCTGCGTTGCTTGGCAGAATTTTCTATATCGAATACTAATATAAGGAAGCTGAATCTGATAAACTGAGACCGAGGAGGGTTGGCAGCACTGGGGCCTCCAGCGGCGTCAGCATTTTAATATCTAAACTTCACCCTTTATACTCTCCCAAAAAAACAGATGACAAAGATGGATGCATTATTCTGTCAGGATTTTCACTCTTCTCAGGGGCGGGGATCTTCTCACCGTCTGTGATCGTCAGTGTTAAAGAACTTTAAAGCCCTGAAACTTTAAAGGGGCGTCCTTTGTAGAGAATTTGTTTGAGTTACTATTATTTCTCTCGGATGTTCACAACCCCCTCGGCGTTGTGGTGTCATTTTGTGCTGTTCGTGTTATAACGTTAATGTGTTCAATTTTAAAAAAAAGAGAGAAAAGGATTCAAGGAACTTTATTGTGATACCAGCTCACATTTACATGTTAGTGGTACGAAATTAGGACTCAGGTCCCGGTATAAGTCTAAATAAATAAATAAAGCAAGGTAAAAGAAGAAGTGTAAATATAAAAAATAAGATATATAAGTATAAACAGTATATATGAATATAAACACTATGTTTAAGTATAAACAGTATGTATCACTATAAACAGTATATATGGATAAATACAGGGCGACCCAAAAAAACGGGAATTTTTGAAGTGCGTATTGGCAGACATGAGCAAGTGGCAGCACAATTTTTAAAAAATGAAAATTCCATCATTGTTTCTTAAATGGCATGTTTTCAGGTTTCAATTACTATGAATAAAATATTTTTCTTCCATCACTCTTGGTTTTATTGGATTGTTAAAAAGTTCCCGTTTTTTTGGGTCACCCTGTATAAGCAGCCTATATAAATATAAAGTATAAAAAAAGTATGTATATACATATACATACATATACATATATATATATATACATATACATATATATAATAAATATAAAGAAATATATAAACAACCTATATAAATATAAACAGTATATATATAATATATATAAGAAAGAAAAAAGAAGAAAATTTGGGATACTGAGTTATTATGATGGTGTGCTAGGGCCTCTGTAGGGAAAAATGTATTATGGAGTCGGTGGAAGGGGGTAGTATTCCCAGAAAAAAACTCGGAAAAACACCTCTTCTTATGCTTATCTTACTCTTTCTCATACTTTCAGAGGAGCCTCATGTGTTGACTCTGTGAGGTTGGATCAGCCTCACACTGCAGACGCTGCCGCTCGCCGTGTATCAGACCAAACTCTGCCTGGCAGTGGGATTTACTAAGAAGGAAATCCTGCTGATTTTAGCCCAGAATCACAAGATTGTTTCCCTCTGAATCGGCTCGAGTCACAGCAACGTCTCCTCCAAGTCCAGATGCTGAGGAGAAGATTGTGATTCTGTGTGTCTCACCAGGATTTCCTTCTGACTGAATCCCACTGGATGATTTTCTTGCAAATTTGTGACTTTATAATCTTAGAATTATAAAGAACGTTTTTTTTTTTTTTTCTCATAAATTTGTGAGTTTTTTCTCGTAAATTTGCCACTTTAATCTCAGAGAATATCCAAGTTTTTTTCTCATAAATTTTCGTATTTAATTTGGTCAGGTGCAGCAATGATTTGTCTCTGTACGCAGATTGCTGTAGTACTTAACATGTGTGTAAGTGTATGTATGAACATGTGCATGTGTGTGTATATATGTTTGCTGTAAACTGTTTGTTGTAAATACACATTCAGAGTTGTTGCTGCCTCTCATTCTCTCTTATCATTCAGTTTATAGAACTTTTTACATTTTCTGTACACTTTGTCATGTGTTTCCTTGGCAATTATGGCACCTCTTTAGGATCTTATCTTCACTTTTTTATGTTTCTGTTGTTCTTTTAGCAGACTCACTGTGACCCCCGACCCCCCCACCGCTCCCTCTCTCCCCCCCCTCACCCAGGATGCTGACGAAGGCGTTGGCCAGCAGGTATCCGTGCTGGTTGGAGGCGTTGCACTGGTAGACGGCGCTGCTCCCCATCTGCACCGAGCGGAAGATGATGGTGTCGCCCACAATCTGCCGGCTGGGGTTCGGCACGGAGCCTGAGACAGACGAGGGAAGAAGTGACGTTTACAGACTGGACTCTAAAACTGTCTGTGTTAACAAGTTCCAGGCTCACCTTCAAATCCTGTTTTTCTACAAATCTGCCTCTGCCAAACTTATTTCCAATGTTTCTTGTTTCCCAGAATTTTCTCGAATTAAGTGAATTAAGTGAAACTGCACTGGGAACAAGTGGGATTATCTCATCCTGTTGGCAGATTTTTTACCTTGTTGGGAGAATAACATGATTTCAGCACTGAAGATGAGACTGGATGACTTGGTAACATGCAGGTTTTTGCAGTGCATGTGATAAATAAGTGTTAAATGCTGCGTCACAGCAAAGGAGAGAGGAGAGGAACTTTATTCATTTGGTAGCAGAAAACAGCTTTCATAGAGGAATGAGGTAGGATAATCACTAAATCCAAAAATGCACTTCCTCCCTTTAATTTGAACTGGTTTGAAATGGCAGAGTTTTTACCTTTGCTGAGATAATCCCAACTCTGCAAAACGTTCACACAGTCCAAAGACTGGAGGAGTGAAACCCCGCGGGATGCTGGGAAGCTTCAGGGTTTAAAAGTGTGTGTGTGCAGATGTGGAGCAGGAGTGTGTGACTCACTCTCAATGGGCTCTCCGTTCATCAGCCACTGGATCTGAGGTTTGGGGTTCCCGTTGGCGCGGCACACCAGGCGCCCGTTCTCGTCCGGAGCCAGAACCAGATTGGTCGGTTTGTCCAGCCAATAGGGAGCCGCTGTGGGACATGAGGAAGGTTAGATTAGCCAAAAATCAGCGTGACCTGCTGAGGAAACGTAGCACAGAGCAGCACCTTGACACACACGGCCAGCGGAGAAAAACAAAAATCAGCACGCAAAAAAAATAAACCCATTTATTTCAGTGACGTTTAACTGCTCCGTTCATTTGACTGCTTCACTTCCAGCGTCCGGATGTGGATCGAGCCGGAACTCGGCTGCATCCTCAAAATGTGGATCCGGTCTTTGAGATTATTTTTCTGTCCCAGCGTCCCGACTGAAAACTACAGGGGACGGAGCGTTTGCAGGAAAGATAAGTTCCTCCTTAAAACAAACTTTTATCAGAGAGTGCGTTCCTGATTTTGAATTTTCCTGATAATTTTCCCGAGTTTTAATTTACTTTGAGCTGTCTTTTATTATTTTCTATACTCCAAATGGTGTTTTTAAACCTGATGACTTTTTGACTTATTTATTTTATTTTATTTTATTTTATTTTATTTTATTTTATTTTATTTTATTTTATTTTTTTGCTGCCTTTGCGAAGCACTTTGTAATATGGATTTTGTAAAGTGCTCTGTAGGAGTTCTATTCTATTCTATTCAGTGAATTTGTGGGAATTTTGGTGAGATATTAAAAACTGACTATCACTTAAAATTGACAATATGACCAATTTTGACACTTCATATATTTTTTATATAGATAATCTAGGCGCTTCAGCTTCTGATTTTATTAATGGAATTATTCTTATAGGTAAATATATTCATTGCTGCAAGTGGAAATATAACAACACTTCCTTTGTTTTGTTTATTCATGATTTAATCAAAAAAATAGAGTTCTAACAAAACTGCAATAAACTATAGGAGAATATATCCTGATTTTTGTTGTTTTTGTTGTTGCCTCTTGTGTCTGTGCTCCTGTGTGTTTTGGATTCTCCGCCTTGCATTTTGTATAATTTCGCGTATAAAGCCCCCATACCACATTTATTTATTTTTCTTTCTTAACATTAACGCTGAGTGTGATGCCGTGTTTGCGTGTGCCCCCCCCGCTCACCTTTGACCTGGACGGAGATGGAGTGGCGGATGCTGCCCAGGTGGTTGCTGGCCATGCAGATGTACTGGCCGGCGTCCTCCTCCGACACGCTGACGATCCGCAGCGTCTTGTTGAAGTTCTCAAACTTCACCTTATTGTGGCCCGGCAGCTCGCCGCCCTTCTTAAACCACTTGATGCCGGGAGTCGGACTGAGAGAGAGAGAGAGGGAGGGAGAGAGAGAGAGAGAGAGGGAGAGAGAGGGAGAGAGGGAGATCAAAATACTAGAACACATACTAGAACAAAAGGGACAACCAAAGGATAAATCACATATAAAGAAAAATAAACCATTCTTATCGTATTTAATTTTTTATTTTTCTAATTTATTCTTTTCCCCCTTATTTTCTATTGATCTACCAATAGATACCTTGTTCTGTCCATTTATTCACCTCTTCTTAGTTTATCAGTAAAGTCTACTGTACTGTGAGAGGAGTCAGTCATGTTATGTTTTATAAATGTTCTGCTGATGCTCTCATATTGCTCTTTCTCTTTAAGTTTTGCAGATTGCAATAAACTGTCACTCATTCTTTGCTCTCCTGTTGTTACTTTACAGTTACTTTGAAATACTGTTTTCATACTTCATCTTCATACATTCAATATGCTCCATTCTTGTAAACAGCTTTATGTTTACTCTTTAGGTTAACTTCAGTGTTTCTTTGCTGTGTCGCTTTGCAACTTGCTGCAGAAACGCTCAACTTTTTCTTTTAATAAAATTACATCCTATCTTTAAGTCATGTGTGTTAATACAACCCTGTATGTGTGTGTGTGTGTGTGTGTGTGTGTGTGTGAGCTCACAGTCCAGCAGCGATACACTCCAGCAGCAGCTTGTCCCCTCGCAGCACCATCTTGAAGCTCTCGCTGCCCGACGGAGAGAGGAAGGACGGCGCCGTTTCTGCTACCTTACGACCTGGCCATGAGAACACACACACACACACACACACACACACACAGTCATTAGGACATTACATTGACTTACATTCATTTCTTAGAGACTTATCCTAGCCTTCACCTTGACCTGACCCTGAAGTGGGATGAGATAATCCCATTTGTTTCTGGAATATTTCTGGGAACAAGCATAAATCTGTTGAAAGAAGGCAGAACAACTCCGATCAGCCCGCTGGGAGAGAAGAAAAATGACGCTGGATTCAAGAAAATTCTGGGAACCAGCTGATTAGCCTCGGACAGAAGGAGGATAATCTAATCCCAGCGGCAGATTTCTTTACCTTGTTTGAAGAAAAACAAGATTTTAAGTCTGACGATGAGGCCAAACTTTGTGAAAATCGATATGTGTTGCAGCAAACAGTGTGTTTTCTTGGCATGACTCACGTCCTAGGAGGCGGTAAATGTCTGCAGTATAAATGTGTTAGTGTGGTTTCCCGGTGGCTCTGTTCCCTCAGCTCTCTGTCGGGAGGTTAAAGCGTCCGGCTGCCGCCCCCCCGCCCCCCCAGCCCCCTCAGGCCGGGGCCTCATGAGACGCCAAACAACATCAAGGTCATCCATCCTGCTCTGACTGGGCCTGAGACGCCACATGACACGCGCTCAGAGATGGCAGAGATTTGAGAGTCCCTGCTCTGTGTCTGCTAACCGGATCAGGCCGACAGCCGGAGCCGCAGGCCCCTCGGCCGCACACTCACAGCAAAACGCCCGAGCCTTTCCAGAAGCTTCTCTGGCTCTGGGAGCTGCACTGTGTTAGGGCGTTAAAGGGCGGTTTCACTTTTTTGTTACACTACGGCTGCATGCTGAATACGTGATCGTGATTAAATGAAAGCAGTCGGCAGTGTGTTGAGCTCATCGCCTGCTCCTTCCAAATTAATGCTGGAGGCTAATGTTAGCACGCTAGCTCACCTCACCTCAACTTCATTTAAACTGCACCTTTCATACAAACACATTCACATTGCGAAATGAAAAGAACATAAAAAAAAAAGGTAACACTTGACAATAAGAGTACAACAATTAACGTTAGTTAATGCCGTAATAAACATTAAGTAACAGATAATAAACATTAAGTAACAGGTAATAAACATTAAGTAACAGATAGATAGATAGATAGACTTTATTGATCCCAACTAGGGAAATTCTGGTGTTCCAGCAGCAACAGTAGAACATACAATAAAGTTAAATAAAAAAGAATAAAGGCTAAATATATACAATAAAGACTATAAAGACTAAAAACTAAAATATACAATAAGGGCTAACCTTAGAAAAAGAGATATGAGATGTGAAACAGTAATAAACATTTATTAATAACATTAATAACAGGTAATGAACATTAAGTAACAGTTAACTACCTGTTAACTAATGTGTCTAAGAATCATGTACTAATGCTGTTCATGCTAAGGTATTAATTTATATGTTATTTAAGGGTTATTGTAGATATTATTAACATTAGTAAATGCCATAATAATCATTAACTAACAGTTAATTAACCATTACGGCATTAACTAACATTAATTGCTGTACTGTTATTGTAAAGTGTTACCAAAAAAATAAAATAAAAACAAAAGACAACAATAAAAAATATTCTAGAATAAAAATTACAGCAGTGCTCTGACTTTACATTTAAAGGGACAGTTCGGCGAAATCAGCATCAGCATTATTTATATGACCGGGGACTTACCTTTGAACAGAAACTGTGCACTTAAAAAATAAATAAATAAATAAATAAAATTTTAAAAAAATCCATGTTACCAAGTCATTCAGTCTCATCTTCAGGGGAGAAATCTAATTTTTCTTCAAATAAAGTAAAACATCAAATAAAGCCACTTGTTCCCAACACTAACATGAAGATGAGACTAAATAATTTGCTAATCTGGTTTTGTTAACATGTTGGAGTTTGATCAAACTGAATCCACTTTGACTGTTTGTATATTTCAGTTGCACTGAAATGAACGGAGCGCTGAACTCTCCTGTTATTCAGCAGAATTTAGAGATTATCACCTGAACAGGCTGCAGCCAATCTGCATGATATTTAATGCACAGCATGAATCACAGTGTATGTCATCAGACTCTTACATAATAAAACAGATTTTTAGTTATTTGTCAGCAGTTTGCAGGCTGTTTTTTTTTTTTTTTTCTTCCCCAAACAGCTCTGATGTGAACAGCTGCAGACTGCACTTTTCCAGTTTGATCCAATCCCAATAATCCCACCAGTCCCAACATAATACTGTTAACACTGTGGGGCAGGGTGTGTGAGTGTGTGTGAGAGAGAGAGTGTGTGAGTGTGTGTGTGAGGGGTTAGCCTGCTGAGAAGCGCTGCTGGGTGAAATTAGCATTAGCATCCTTTTGTGATGCAGATCTGTACGGGATTAAAGCATCTGTTAGCGGTTAGCATCTCCAGATGGACAGGAGTGTCTACTGCCAGTGACACCGAGGAGAGGAGGAGGAAGAAGAAGAAGAAGAAGAAGAAGAGGAGGAGGAGGAAGATGAAGATAAACCACCATCACTGCCACAGACCATCTGACCTCACACATCACAGCTGCAGTGATGCCATCAACACCCTGGAAACAACCAGCTGATGACGCTGGCACGGCTTCCCAGGATGCATTGCAGCCAGACGGACCCCCCAGAACCCCAATCACAAACACACACACACACACACACACACACACACACATACAAACACACACACACACCACCAAACAAATGAAAAAGTGGCTTTTGCTTCTGAGGGAGAGATTATACGCAAAGTAGAATGTGTGCAAGATTATGTGTGTTTGTGTTTATGTTTGTGTGTGTGTGTGTGTCGCATGATGACAGCTGTCTTACTGCTCCCTCAGTTAGTCACACACATACACACACACACACACACACACACACACACACACAGAGCAGAGTGTGCATGCGGTTAATGATCAGACAGGCTGAATATTCATCCTCAGTCTGATCCTCCTCTGCTGTCGTCTCCCGCAGGGACGTATCCCATCAGCCCCTGGGCCGGGCTCCCACAGGGACGTATCCCATCAGCCCCTGGGCCGGGCTCCCACAGGGACGTATCCCATCAGCCCCTGGGCCGGCCTCCCCTGGGGGGGCGGCCCAGCAGGACAAACGCTGCCTCCGTCCTAAACCCTGCAGCTATGAGCTCCACCGACCGTCCTCATGAATATAAGACCTCAGACCTTTAATTAAATCTGTTTATTTATTACAGTTTAATGATTTTGAACCAAAAACTGAAAACTGTGAGTCTGCAGGACGATTTTTTTCCCACTACAATTCTTTAACATTATGTTTTTATTATTAATTGTGATTTAAACTTACAGCAAACACTTTCATAATATAGAGTATAGAAACACACTTCTTATGATTATTAATAATTAGCATTGGGCCGTGTTCCCTTTGAATTTGAGCCTTGAATCCATATGAAATGCACAGAATCAGATCAGTCAGGATTCTTAAAAAAAGACTGAATGTTGAATGTTGAAAGAGTTGTAACTTTTTTTTTTTTTTTTTTTTTTTAAGAATAAATACTGTTGAAGTCACGTCTTTTGTTGTTGTTTTTTTCACTTTTCAGAGGGAAAAACATTGTCGTACGTTACAGAACGAATCAAATCCTACTGCGCTGGACAAACTTGAATGGAATTGATTTGATTCATTTATGAGTCAAATCAAATCACCAACTAATGACCTGAATTGAGTTTCTGTTAAGTAAAAAAGTCAAAGCCCCACTGATAAGAAAATATTTTACACTGAAAATCTACTTTTTCTTTTTCTTTTTTTTTTTTGGAAGAAACTGGATGAGGTGAACATGGAGGCAGAGCGTCAGTGATCCACAGTTAAAACATCGATACGAGCTGTCAGAGACACAGATCAGCTGTTTCAGGTGGAGGTGAGTTGGACGTCGGGGTTAGCTGGTGAGGGTTAGACTTTAGTCTCAGAGGTGAGCGGGTTAGCGGGCGAGTCGTGTTACTGCGGCACGGCGCTGCCCGGACAGGAAGTGACTCACTCACCGCCGTACGGGTCAGAGGCGTTGTAAGAGAGAGTGTCGTTATACGGCTCGTCTGAAAACACAGGCACACACACACACATATATAGGTGTATATATATATATATGCATGTACAACATATGTCCGCTCCCACACACTGAGAGCAGCTGGCAGTGTGTTCAGCGCTGTCGACAGAGGAAACAAACCGGATCATTTTCATATCAAACACAGTTTCTTCTTGTTTGTGCATCAACCTGGAGAAATGTCACGGGAGCAGCCATGATGTCATGTCATGTGGTCACATCACCTCTAGATGGCGATAGGACATGTTTCAAAAGAGCTGAGGCCAAACACAGAGAGACAAACAGACATGTGATCTCATACAGAGATTTACTGAAAGAAGGAAAATCGCCATAATATTCCCACAGGGACATGAAATGTGTGTTTGGCACTCGATAGCAATTTTACAGAACCCTTATTGAATATAAAGGCATTTTTCTCTATTATCATGTCCCTGTAGAATTCTTATAATATTCCTATAGTAAAATTTAATAATAACAATAAGAATAAAATGAATATTCTTGCTACAGGATCACTAACCTTTACTTTTTTCTATTGTTTCACAGGCTGTAATATGTGAACACTAATTAGTGTGTGTGCATGTGTGTGCAAATGTGTGTGTGCACTCACTGGTCAACACTTTGAGTGAGAAGGGGTTCTTCTGCTGGATGGTGTGTGTGAAGAGGAAGCGGGCGTTGCAGCTGTAGTCGGTCTGAGCGTCCTGGACCAAAACGTTGGAGAAGTACAGGTCTCCGTTCAGACCCATGGACACGCGCTTGTCCTGAGGGATGGGAGACATGACTGAGAGAGAGGGAGAGAGAGAGAGAGAGAGAGAGAGAGAGAGAGAGAGAGGGTCAATAAATTATATTACAAGTGCTATCTCCTATTACTGCCTTTCATTTTCTGCTGCCACTATTTTTAATGTCATTTAGTGCCATTATCCTCCACTTTCAGGTGGTTTAACCCTCACCTGGCCACGCTGAGGTCAGCAGCTCTGTGCACACCTGCCTGTGTTTCTCAGTGAGCGGACCGGCTTCATTTCTGTGCTGTTTTTGTGTTCTTGATTTTTTTTTTTTTTTTTTCTTTTTTCTTTTTTGCTATTTGAATCTGTTATTCATTTTGTATGTCTTTTTTTTTGGCAGTTTTTTTTTCTATGATTTAAATTGCAGAATTGTGTTTTATGGACATATTCGAAATAAACATGACTAAAACTAAACTAAAAACTAAATTTCTGTGCTGTTTTTGATCGGGATCTGATCATTTCCTCACCGATCCATGTGACTGATTTTGTGTTTCGCTACATCTCAGTTTCACCACTCTGCTGTCTTTCCTTTCTCTGGCCTTTTAAGGATTTCTACAAGAAAGCGTTTTTTAATGACTGCGTTTTTCTGCGGTGTCGTGAGTACATCAACCTTTAGCCTACAGCAAGTGGGTGGGTGGAATCCCAGGACAAATGCTGGATAGCTAATGCCACATCTGGACTCCTGACATCCGCTTTCCACGGAACAACATGGGAGCTGATTTCCAGGAGAGAAATATTTTCCCAATTGTTTCCATTCTCAGTTTCTAGCTTCCCTTGACTTTCAGTGAAGTATAAATATGTTGAATCAAGGCAGCAACAAGGCAGAGCCGACCACTGGGATCAAGAAAACGACTTTAAACTGCATTTTTTTTTTTTTTACAGTGTCTTTGCAGCAGATACTCTCACATGTGACCCACTTCCACGTCTCTTCCATCACTTTATGCTACAGTTAGCTCCATTAACCCTCGCCATGTGTCATCATACAGTTGCTATAGGCTAACTCTGACTCCGTGCATGCGCCTACACACACACACACACACACACACACACACACTGTGTAATCGCGGTGTCAAGCGAATGATGGGTGCAGTATGGTCGTCAAGTCGATGCCTGAGGACCAATCAGCAGCCGGGCCTGATGCTGTCTTGGCGTGTGTGTGTGTGTGTGTGTCTGTGTGTGTGTCATGCAGACATGATGCTCTGCCGCTGTTCATGTGTGTGTGTGTGAGTGTGTGTGTGAGTTCATATAAGGTGAGAGAGACAGAGAGCAGCCTGCGTCAATTAATTTGTTAATTAGTCCGAGTTAATTGAGTTGATCTAAATGGCAGTGTGCTGCAGGCGACGCGTTCACCTTAAAGATGAAGACGGACAAAAAAAAAAAAAAACACCCGTGGCAACACTCGACTGGATCTGCGGCTCAGACTAACGCCGGGCACGGGACGACGGGAATGTGGCAGTGTGTATCCTGGTGCAGGAAAATGAACAGTTGATCCTGCAGCTGTGAACTCACACGAGACGACGTGCCTTCCCTGTTTCATCCAAATGAAATGATCTGACCAAAGGAACAGAAACGGTTTCAGGATGTACACACTCTAACAAGACAACGCCTTTGTTAGAAATGCTTTTGACTTGAAAAAAATATATAATTCTGCAGTCACACTTTGTTCTTACTTCTCTTGTGGGCCTATTCAGTTGGGAACCTCTCAGCAGAAACATAAGCTTCATTGTAAGAAACATCTAATTGAGAGGCTTTTTAAGACGCGGCCCACGCTGGGCTGGGTTTTGGCCTTCAGTCTGGACGTGGCGCACCATCAAAAAGGATATTTTCACTCTCAAAATCAATAAGCCGGTTTAGTGCTGTGGCGTTAATGGGGAGCAGCCAACATCCAGTGAGTTGAATTCATTTGTATTTGCTATTTAACGTATTTGCTATTTTACGACATCACTTCTGTTGAGGTCAGAAACGTCATGCAGGTCATGGCCGAACAGAGTGGATGTCGCTGTTTTTGTGTCTTGTTTGGCGTCACCAGGCTGTCAAGTTTTCTCAGCCCCCACTTCACAACTTCATCAACCAGCAACGCAAAAAAAAAAAACGTGAAGAAGCCTGACTAACACCCGTCAGACAGCTGGAGAGCTGAAAATCATGCCAGCTGCACCAATCTCCCTCTTAAAGGTTCAGTGCATAAAACTAGAGAAGGTCGATTGAAGTGAGGGCTATTTAGACTCAACTGACAAAAAAAAAAAAAAAAATCTGCCTGACTTGCTGATAAATTGATAAATTCTGTGCTTATTCCATCGACTTTTGTCAGCTGAGTCCAAATGGTTTTCACTTTATGCAGTCTGAAATTTGTGTGTAATGCGCCTTTAAAACTTCAATTGGCCCAATTTTTTTTTTTTTGTTTTTTAAGAAAACAAGATTTTAACTCTTAATATGTCACTAAACAACTTGTCAAAGAGGATTTTTTTTTTTTTTTTTTTTTTTTTTTTTGGCTGCGAATATTCAAACTGCAAAAAGATATTCATCCATCAAGTCATTCAGTATAAAGTAAAAACCCCAAAACAACATTTGAGCCAAAAAACATGTTGAACCACTGAGGTCCAATTTCTTACATTTTAAAATCATGAAATTTAAACATGTTAGGAGGTTACAAAGTCATGGGGTTACCATGCACTTCACATCGTAAACGACACAAACAACAAAAAATAAGACTTTCACGCTCAGTGCCGCATTAATAATAAGATTAATGCGGTGTTCAGGTGGGTGTTTTGTTTGGGTCGTGAAGGTGGTTTCTCTCTGTCGCTGCAAAATGGCCTCTGCGCCTGCAACCTGCCCTCTCAGCTGTTTGCTCACACACACACACACACACACACACACACATACACAGGTTTACGTGGCTCAGCAGCAGTGGAGGAGGAGGTGTGCTGTGAAGGAGAGAGGTGAGGAAGCCTTCAAACTGCTGAGGAGGAGAAACCGAGAGAAAAGACAAAATAAAAGAGTAAAATGAAAGGAGGTCGGAGCCGGGAACACACAATGTGTTTGTCCTTGACTGACCTCTGGATGTAAACAGCTGACAGGTGCTGAAAACACACACTTTTCAGCACCAGCAGGGCTCTCGGTGTGAGCAGTAACCGTGGTCATTGTGCGGTTCCTTTCACAGAGTTAAATGATCGCTGCATTAACCTGAAAGAAGTATTTTCATGTTGTAGCTGTCCCTGCTCCACATCCTGTTGGCTGGTTTACACTCGGACAACGCAGCATGTTGATGTTTTGCATGGAAAAGCTCCTGCAAAGCTCTCACATGAATGTGGTGCGGTAAAAAGCAGATAGTAGTGCAGGGAAAGTATAAAGTTTCACTGAAAGGAAATACTCGAGCAAAGAGACAGAACCTCAGAACTGGACCCAAGTACAGGACAGGAAGTGGACCAAGAGCGGACAAAGACAGGCGATTTAAAATTCAAATTGTGTGTCTAGTGTGTGTGTGTGTGTGTGTGTGTGTGTGTGTGTGTGTGTGTGTGTGCTCACCGCTGTTCATCCAGAAGGTGTAGGGAGGTGGCAGGCCCGGTGGAGGGTTACACTGCAGAACGAGAGGAGAACCTTCAGTCACCACGACCGGCTCCAGCACCTCCTTCGGCCACAGCGGAGCCTCTGAGGAGCGGAGGAAGAGGAGGAGGAAGAGGAAGAGGAAGAGGAAGAGGAAGAGGAAGAGGAGTGGTGAGGTATAACGTGAGCTGTGTTTCCATGCAACAATTACACCATGGCCACAAGAATACTTGAATCTGATTGGTTAGAGGCAGTGTGTGAAGACAATATCAGGACACTGGTAACGGTTTAACCCACTGGTTTACATCAGTAATATTATAAAAAAAATAAAAATATATATAATATTGTAGCTAACCATGACAGTAAAGTAGCAGCTACACAAACCAGCTGCAGACGTAAAGCTAACAGCAGTAGCCTTTAAAAAAAAAAAAAAAAAAAAAAAAAAAAAAAAATCCCTTCAAAATTATACAAAAAGAGGGGAAATAATAATTATATAAGATCTAATTATATGTGTTTAAGAACTAAGAATTCAGGTTGTTGGGGAGGAGCGGGGTGAGATCAAAAAGATGGATGGGATGGCGTGGGTAAAGTTATAGTTTAAATGGAGGTTGGAAAATTATTTAAAAGTGATTGCAATTTTTTTTTTTTTTTTTTTGGAAAGTTTGGCTAAGTAATAACATGCTAATGTGCTTATCTTGGCTTCTGTGTGCACATTCCTTTTTTAGCCAAACAAACGTGCTAGCGTGCTCCAGATATGAGTCTGATTGGAAGTTTTTTATTTTATTTATTTATTTTTATTTTTTAAAATATTTTTTCCCAGGGCATATAGCCTCCTCAATTAATCAAGTCTCGCTATCTTTAAATAAAGCTTTCCACAGCAGCCATTTTGACAGGAAATAGCAGGGTAAACACAGGTGTTACTGATGATGTTAATTAACGTTCCCGTACATTTAGGTCTGAAAATAGTCCGTCAGTGTTTACCCTGCTATTTCATCAAAATGGCCTCAGTGAAAAAGGTCTGTTGTTGATAAGTGACCACAGTATAAACAACATGAAGCAAGGTGTCCTGACGATATGATTAATTATCTTGTCTCAGGCACCTCGTCCACTAACATCCCACATCATAGTGCAGTTACAGTGAAAATACACTTTAAATACAGAAATATGCTTACATTGTTATTCGTCATCTAATTTATTTGGCAAATCTTGTTGCATATGATGAAATTTCACATGTAATATCTTGAAACGCATCTTTACTGTGTGTGTGTGTGTGTGTGTGTGTGTGTGTGTGTGCGCTCACTGGACACGCGCAGCAGGATCTTGTTGGACAGCGCCGTGCCGTAGTCGTTGGTGGCAAAACACTGGTACTCGCCCTCGTAGTCCTCTGGCCGGCCTCCGCTGCGGAAACCGATCTCCAGCGTCCCCGAGCGCTTCCTCATCGTCACCCGCGGGTCCTTCCCGATGTTGAAGAACTTCCCGTTCCTCCGCCATGAGAACCTGAAGCCCAGGAACAAGACCGGGACATGGGACAGAGTCACTCAGAGAGCTCACCCGTGTTTCATTTCCACTAACACGTCGATGTTTCTGTGTAGGTGCTGTATGCAAAACCAGTCAGCCTCTCTCATGCACTATGCAAAAAAAAAAAAATCCTTTACTTAGACGCAGCTTCTCTCGTGCTAACATTTGAAACTGAAATGGAAAGGCTTTTCAATGGATTTTAATATCTGTCTGTTTGTCAGTCGTCACTTGACAATTATCTGCCAGGACTCCGCCGGCTTAATTTTCAGCAGCACACACAGGACCAGCCCAAAACCTGGTCGACCCAAAGTTGATAAGTTCATACTAAATGGCTCGACATAATGCTGTTTTGTATGTGTATGTGTGTTCGTACATGGATGCTAATCAAGCAGCATCGCTCACACACTTCACTGCATAATTGACGTCTAAATTGAGGTTTGATGAAACAATTTAACCACAAACAACTCAACATAACCAGCTGCATCCCATTCCTTTGTTTTTCTTTAACTTTGTTATTTGCTCTGACAAAACCATGGCGTTTGGTCTTCCATTCCTTCCAACCTCAGACTGAAAACACTGCCAATTTCCTGTCAGCTGCCCCGGTGTGTGTGTGTGTGTGTGTGTGTGTGTCCCAGTGCAGTGGTGATACAGCGTTACATCATTCAGATGTGGGCGCCTCTCTTCAAAATCTCGAGCCATGTTGTGAATATTCGTCTTCGCTGTGTGCCGTTTCCACCTCGCACAGCGTCACCGGTAGCACACTGCCCCCACAGTTTTCCAGTGGTATTGCACCTTATGCATCTGTTAGCTTTCGGGAGATGTGCACTAAATATAGACCAGATGAACACAGGATACGTACGGCTGCCATCCTGCGTACACGTACTTAACATTACGTATAAATAGCGCTTAAGTTATCCGCCAAGATTTCATTGGTCGGTTAGTTGCAGAAATAAAACAAACACACAAAAACTCCATTTGGGAGCCGTGTTGTGTGGTTAACAGGTCAAACCCTGGTCTAGTATATGGCTGGATTGTGCATGAAACACAAGAGGGCTTTTAATTTGAAACTAGACACTAGACTACTGTACATCAGGTAGGAACATCATTATCACTTTTATTGTTGTCAAAGGTGGTTCACTTCATGCTTGTGCTTGTAAAATTTATATTTTTTTATTATTTTCGATTAAGTTATATATTATTTAAATCAATATTTTGAAGGCTCATTAGAATCTGTAATGTTATTTCTCTGTAATGTAGCACAGTGTTAAGAAGGACATACTTATAACACTCGTTCTCAGCTCCAAAAAATAAATATGTTTAAATATTTAACTGAATTTCACATGACTAGTGGACTAATGGCTTGATTTAATGGCTACTAATCAGCAAGGACTCTTTTTGGGTGGGGGCAGCCCTGATACCAAGCTGATGCTGATACATGGATGATATTAATTTGAGCGCTGACACTGGACAGGTGCTGCAGGAGGCTGTGAGGCTAAAATGAAACTTTCCTCCACAGTGTTGGAAAACTGCAGCACTTTGCTCTGCTGTCACTCAACACGATGATGTCACTGGTGAAAGTTCACCGAACGTGACGTGTTAATCAGGAGGAAAAGGCCAAGTCAGCCCAGTGACAAAGGTGCATGTTTTAATTTGCCTTTCACCTGTGTAGCACAAATGTTCAAACGTATGTTGACCAATGTGCTCGTCAGTCATGTGACCGCACCTTAACGGAGGACCTTGAAGGCAACAAAGGAACAAAAAGCGTTATGACGGCGTGACGGGACGTCCGCTTTGACCGTCTCCTCTGGCAGGAAATCGGAGCGTTGTCTGCCTGTCACTCGACTGACGTCTGATGTTATTGAACTGGCACGCGATGGCCACACCAGAATCAAATTATCCACCGCACGGGCTTAATCCCGCCGCCTGCTGGGTCTCCAGAAGGTTCTGTGATTATTGAGGAACGGCGAACATGCTTACATAACCGCGCTCTATTTCTGGTGAAGAGGCGGATTTACAAAAGACGGTTCCTGTCAGCAGAGCCCAGAGCGGGACAATGAGCTACTATTGGAGACTGAAGGCTGTAGAGTTGTGTGTGTATGTGTGTGCATGTGTGTGTGTGTGTGTGTGTGTGTGTGTGGCATGTGTGGTGCGGTGAGAGACTGATTGGGAGTGAGTGAGTGAACGATCCCTTTCGCTGAATGTTTCATGAGCATGAATAGTCAACTGGGCGCATTATTCTGACACAATGCCTGTCCTGGGAGAGGAGAGTGAGTATGAGAGCGCCTTATTGTGAGACTGAGTGTGTGTGCGAGTGTGTGAGTATGTGCATGTGTGTATGTGTGTGTGTGTGTGCGTCTTATGTAAAGCCAATCTGTCTCCAAATAAACAATGTAGCGCTGAATGGGACCAGTGTCCGAATCTGGTCCGACCCCCAGTGATGTAACCACAGGAGACCCAGTTTGTGTGTGTGTGTGTGTGTGTGTATGTGTGTGGGAGTGTGTATCCCCACTTGTATATGTGCATGTATGCCAAGTGCATGACTGTGTTTCCATGCCGATGAATTTGTGCTTGTCGTGCATTTGTACATACATACAAATACATTCCTGCATGTGTTTGCAGGTGTGTATGTGTGTGTGTGTGTGTGTGTGTGTGTGCACGTTGGCAGCCAGCCTTGCAGAGGAAGAAAAGAGCGAAAGCGAGACAAAGATCTGTGAAGCTGAATGACAGAGAAGCAGAAAGACAGAGGAGAAACAGGGGTGTTGGAGTTGGAGACAAAGTCCTTTTTAAGAGAAGTCGGTTCCCTCGGGCGCCGTCTTGGCTCCGCCCCCCCGGGCCAGCAGGTTCATGACAGACAAGACTCCTCTCTCTTTGAATGGGGAGCCATCTATATCTAATGTGCTGACATACATGATAGTCATTTACATTACATATTTACAAAAAAAATTTAATTTCAAATTTAACATGTCCTGCATGCTCGCCACAAGAGGGAGCTAACACCTGTATGAAGGACTATTAATACAACTTATTAAATTAACGCAAACGTATTAATAAACATAGTTCTGTGGTTGCGTAAACTGTAAAACTTTGGTTGGTGGATGCTGACAGAGCTGCCATCTTTAGCGTTACAGCTCCTCTGAGTCAAAGCTTGTTAGTGTCTCTTTATTAAACGTCTATTAAATGTCTCTGGTGGGGAGTCGTGATTGATTTTTATTTCCATTTTTAATTTCCTAGCAGCAGGTTCAGGTTCAGCTGCTGGTTTCCTTCTCTAAGAAAGTAAGCATCCAAATAAACAAGCAAACAAAGGGCTTTGAGAAGTGGAGATGAGAGTTTCACCTCTGTCCACACACAGAAAAATACTTGAAACACTGGAAAAAATATGGAACCGATCATGGTTTTTCAGGATGATGCCATGGGACAACGTTTTCTGGTTCCTTAAAGAACTTCTCAGACTTCAGAACCTTCAAGAAAAATAAGCCATTGTTCTTAACTGGTCAAAGGTGCCTACAGGAGCCATAAAAAAAAAAAAACAGTTCTATGAGGAACCAGTAATGGTTCTCCACAGAAGAGAGAAGCAACAAGGGACCTGGAAACAGCAGTTAAGTCTCATTTCTTAAAGGAAAAATAAAGGTGCCTTATGGAACCAAAAATAGCTCTTCATAGCAGGAGCTTGGTTCATATTGCCGGCAATAAGTCGGCCCTGTTCCCGGTGCATGTTGGACTCCAGCAGGGCTGGCCTTTATCACTGGTTCTGTTCATAATCTTTATGGACAGAATTTCTAGGTGCAGCCGGGGGCCGGAGGGAGTCCTGTTTGGGAGCCACAGGATTTCATCGCTCCTTTTCGCAGATGATGTTGTCCTGTTGGCTCCTTCGAAGCGGGACCTTCAGCAGGCACTGGGGCGGTTCGCAGCCGAGTGTGAAGCGGCTGGGATGAGAATCAGCACCTCCAAGTCCGAGGCCATGGTTCTCGACCGGAAAAAGGTGGCATGCCCTCTCCGGGTTGGTGGAGAAGTCCTAGTATCTTGGGGTCTTGTTCACGAGTGAGGGAAGGATGGAGCGTGAGGTCGACAGGCGGATTGGTGCAGCCTCTGCAGTGATGCGGTCGGTGTACCGTCCGTCGTGGTGAAGAAGGAGCTGAGCCGAAAGGCGAAGCTCTTGATTTACCAGTCGATCTACGTTCCTACCCTCACCTATGGTCATG